>NW_010178064.1:0-10735 GCF_000695765.1 Mesitornis unicolor | reverse complement strand
CTTCTCCAAGGACAGAAAACTCTATCATTTCATGATCACTGTGCCCAAGACAGCCTCCAACCATCACATCCCCCACAAGACCTTCTCTGTTTGCAAACAGCAGGTCCAGCAGGGCACCATCCCTTGTCGGTTCCTTCACCAGCTGTGTCAGGATGTTGTCTTCCACACACTCCAGGAACCTCCGGGACTGTTCCCTCTCTGCTGTTATATTTCCAGCAGATATCCGGGAAGTTGAAGTCCCCTACAAGAACAAAGCCAAAGGGAATGCGAGGCTTCTCCCAGGTGCCTATGGAATATTTTATCTATTTCTTCATCCTGGTTAGGTGGTCTATAACGAACTCCCACCCTGATATCTGACTTGTTGGCCTTCCCCTTGATTCTCACCCATAGACACTCAACCCTGTTGTCTCTGTCACTACTCTCTAGGCAGTCATAGCATTCTCTAACATACATGGCCACCCTACCACCTTTTTCCTTCCTTGCCTATCCCTTCTGAAGAGCTTATACCCATCTATGGCAGCACTCTAGTTGTGCAAATCATTCTACCATGTTTCTGTGATAGCTACTATATTGTAGTTATTCCGATGCACAATAGCTTCCAGTTCCTCCTGCTTATTGCCCATGCTGCATGCATTAGTATAGACACACTTCAGTCAGGCTAAAGGCCCTCCAACCTCTTCACAGGGAGAAGTCCTAATTTCTGCCAGGCCATTTTCAGGGACTTCCACGGTTACTAACCTTTCAGTGACCCTTGCATCTTGGTTGCTACATGGAACTCCATCCTCTACCTGCACTGGGACGGTAGTCTGAATAGTCTCACTAGCACACTATCCCACTCATGTCAGCGCTTCACCCACAGGCTCATCTCTAGTGAGTTGTGTTATATCCCCTTCCCCCCCTCCCTCTTCAAATCTAGTTTAAAGCCCTGTCTATGAGCCCTGCTAACTCTTGTCCCAGGAACCCTCTCCCCTTTTGAGATAGACATACCCCATCTTTTGTCACCAAAGCTGGTGAAGTGTAAATTGATCCATGATTAAAAAACCCAAAGTCCTGCCTGTGGCACCAGTCTCTGAGCCAGGCATTGATCTGTTGGCTCTGTTTATCGCCTTAGATCTCCCTGCAACTGGTGGGATAGAGGAGAACACTACTTGTGCTCCAGATCCCTTAACCAGTTTTCCCAAGCCCTTGAAATCTCTCTTCATTCTTCTCTCTCAAACTACTTGTTGTAATCTCTTCACTGCCCACCTGAAAGACCAACAACAGGTAGTAGTCAGAGGGTTTAACTAGGATAGGGGTTTTTTTCTGAATGACCTTGACCCTGGCTCCTGAGAAGCAGCAGACTTCCCTGAGGAGTGGAGTGGAGCATTACAACTTAATGCAGATGTAAAAATATCTTAATAACTTTTTTGAATAATTATCTTAACTTAATGAACTCTCACACTAATTACCAAGAAGCAGAAATACAGACACATGTAAGAAAAGCTGCTCTAGACATGTTACTGGCCCAGGCAGACGCACATTGAAAAGGAAATTTCAAGAGAAAGTCTGAGGTTTTCCGAGCAGTTGTGAAAGCAGAAGTTGAGATAGCTGGATAAGGTTCAGGTAAAAATTAATTAGGTGAGCCAGAGAACAGGAAAGGAAACTCTCTTAGCATGAGCTGAGTGAAGGGAGTGCTATGAAGGAAACTGCACCCTGACTTAGACAGACCCTGGTATGGGAAGTCCACCTTCCTACCCATTCATCTCAGCTGAAGCTGAGCAGTGGCAATTTCTGAGTGCTCAACATGGAGCACTGAACTCTTTCAGCATTTTTCCTCACCTGAAACCTGCTGCCATCAGTGAAAGCATTATTTACAAATAGCTCCATTCCAGGAAATCTAGATCCAACACAAATAAAAACCTTTAAGTCTACAGTCCACATGGATTTCATTCTTGGACCAGTCCTGCTTTTAACATCAGCTACTTTACTCTCCAAATAATAATAATAATAATAAAACAAATTTGTTAACAGCAGAATGTGTGAAACCTGGTTTTCTGTGTGTTTGCCTCTCCTGGTCAGATTACCTAATGTTTAAAAAGATGTATGCTTCTTCCAGTTTGGGCATTATTAAAGGCTTTTTCATGTGGACACTTCAGCATTTAATACAGCATGAGCTCAAACCACAGCCTTTTTCTCAGTAGAGACATTAATAGGGTCTCTCTCCTCTACCTTGCTGCCTTTTTTTGACAAGGCATTTTGGAATAATATGCCTTTGAGACTTCTTTCTCCCACATTTACTTGAAACTCTCTACTAGGCTGTTAACAGGAGGACAGAGAAAGATACGTGTTCTGAGACAGCTATGTTGCTTCATCTTAGTTAAATCAGTTTTCAAAGAAGAAAAGTTTGCCTGGGCTAGAACTTTTCAGAAGGGCTTTCGTGATGATAAACCGAGCAAAACAAACTGGTCTTGCACTAGGACAGATAGCAAAGACCATGGCTGCATCCACTGCACTCAGCTAACACTGAGACAGGTCTTGGGAAAGCATGAATCCCATGCAAACAGCCATCCAGAGTAAACTGTGTTTGCTTAGTCCTATATTGATTCAAATATCTCACTTCCATCACAAAGACAAGTGTGCACACAAGCAGGCTCACAGCCCATCTCACAGCTGGAAAGCTACTGCTCTCTACTTGTGCTCAAAAGCCAGCCTTCCCTTTGAAAGCAAAGGCTGCAGCTTCCCAGAAAAATTAAAATGCTGACTGAAGTCCATCAATGAAGCTTTTGCCCAGGCAAGGACTGCAGGCTTGGTCCATGACCTGTAGGTGAGCAGAACCAAACCAGCTCCCTTCCAGCATTCCTGTTTGCAAGGCACATGAGTACAAGATATGAAAACAAATGCTTGCAGATGCTTTCTTCATGTCCTCACTGCAGCTGCAATGAGTGGCTTTTCAGCCCTGTGCTGCTCTAAAAACACTTCAAAAGGAGGCCAAAAGCAACTACAAGCACTTTGTTTATTTAAAGTGTTCTCAGTTGCATTATCAATCGCCAGCTGAGGATGTGTATAGACTGTCAGTCAGACTACGCATTATAAGCCTAGTGCCTGTGATGTAAGTAAACACACCACTTAGTGCTGGATGTCTTTCCCCCTTGTGCTTTTATACTAGATTTCATATGCTGCTTTTCCTATTTAATTAGCGTGAAATATTTCTACACCTTGTTGTTTTAAAATCCGTATCTACAGGTTGGGGTTAAGTTAGCTGATTGTTAATTGTACAAATGAAAGGACTGATCCCTGCATCCAAGAATTCAGCATAAGAGAAAAGCTTTAGCAGTAGGATTATATGTAATTAACACATTGTTTGAGACCTTTTTTATATCACTGTTGATAAAAAGGGCCATAACATACATAAATATGAATAGACTCAGTCCTGTGAAGTTCTTCCAGTCAGATTCTTGACTGATGGATGGTCTCATTGGGACATTTGGAAGAGAGGTACTGATTTCTCCATGAGCTGGTTTTAGCCTATTCCTCCCAAATACAGAAAATGCAGCTATCAACCAACAGGAGACTTCTGCGGTAACAGAGAACATTTTAAGCCTGAACTTATAGTTTTTTGCTTCAACATTCAGTCAAAACATTAATGAAGTATAAAATGTAGAGGAAGACAGTAGACAGAGTCACAGCTAGCCTCAATCAGCACCAAAGCCAATACTAACCAAGGATCTTTGCAGCATTGCCAAAACAAACTGCTCTGTAGCCAGAGAAGAAAGCAGTCAAGCATGTTTTATAACCTCCCTAAACAATAGCACAAAAATGTACTGCTAAGGGTATTTTTATTCTCAGATGCAGGGTAATTGAAATACACAACCTCTGTTCAGCAGTAACTGGGGAGTGTTCATTCAAAGGACTGCCTAAAATCAGATAACTGCAGTAAGTTGGGATGTTTTCTTCACTAGGGTCATGCCTTGTAATACTGACAGCCTGAATTTATGCCCCCTCCAATTTTTCACATTTCGGAGAAAAAGTACAGTAGGCTAAGAAGAGTGCTACAAAGAAGAAAACTGAACAAACCTAACATCCAAGGAATAACTATCTTCATATGAATATACACATTCACATGCAAATAAGGATAGTCAATACTCTGTTCTGTCTGCTGTAAACTTGATATTAAGTTATTCTCTGTTTAAACTAGTTCTGTCATTCAATCAGGGTGCAGAGTAAGTAATGCATTAGCTAGACAACCATATCCAAACTCATGTCACAAAAAGCTACTTATCAGAGTAGATATTTTGCATAAAGCTCAGGATTCATTTCCTTAAATCACTGGGCAAGTATTTCTAAATAAAGAACACACTTGCAATTGTCAGGACCAGCTAAGAAATAGGAAAAGATCATTAAATCAAATAATTTACTGTAAAAAAAAAATGATTCAGCAGATCTGATAATGACAAAGATGACCTTTGCCAGTTCTCAGGTGCATTTGAGGTTTAAACCCTAAATAAAGACTGCTTCAGTTCTAGCAGCTAGAAAAGAGGAGCACAAAGTCTGGAATCTGATATTCATTCTTTGCTTCTGACTTGCTCTTTATCTCTAGAGAATCACTAGACCTGTGCACACATAGCCACCTAACACAGCTGATGTAGTAATGATTATCCACCTGGCATAGCAACAAGGGTGAGATTTCTCTTATTAGCAGATGGAGATTGCTATAGGAAGAACTTGATAAAAATGTTAGCATAAATGAAAATTGTCACTGTTTACTGTATTAAAAAAATATCTTTCACTTGCTAAATTACTGAATGATGAAAATAGTTCATTGTGGCTTTAGATGTCTCTGCCAACAGCTCGGTGCACCTTGATTCTTATCATCAACCTGTCTTCATCATACAAGATCTCCTTTTGTACATGAAGAAAGGGAGGAGTCTGCAGAAGCTATTAGAAATAGAGTTGACTGCATTCTTGGTCATGAATAAGCTGCCTGAAAAATATACTTTTGTATATTGCCAAAATAACTGAGAGTGAACACATGGTTTGTTCCCTAAAGAACAGATGTGAATATACCTCAGTCAACACAATACTTATGAAATGTTTGTTTTAAGCATCCTCCATTGAAGTCTGACCTACACACTGTAGTCACATAGGTAAACTATACATAGATCCTGAATGAATTACTTTTATTTCTGTTTTTTGTGTTTAATTTTAATTTCTGACAGAACAGCAAAGAAAGACTTGTAGTAAACCTCTTGTTATATGAGGATACAGCTATTTTTGTGAGAAGAGTAAATCTCTACCTACAGAAGATGTCTGAAAACAGCGAGGAGAAAAGGCACAGTACTGTGGCTGCCTCAGACAATCCTCCAGAGATTGACTAACCAAATAGGACTTCAGTAGTTCTGCTTGGAAACACCAGCTATGTATAGAACTATATGTAGTTCTGTATTCTATCTTCTAGTTTTATTCTAGTTCTGTATTCTATCTCCTACAAGATACTAATGCACACAAATTAGATTATTTCCTCCTTTTTTTTCTTAAGCTTTAAAAAACTATCAATCTACTTCATTCCTGCAGTAAGCTCTCTTGTTTCCCTTTCTCTCATTCACTGTCACTTTAAAAAAGCACACAGGATCTATAGGTATGGCTGTAGGCTGCTAAGCCTTCTAAACCAGCACTCTGGTTTAAAATCCTCCCTTCCACCAAAACATATTTTTAGCAAGATGATTAGATGGACCACATCAGAGCAACTCAGGATGCTGCATGCAGATACTTCTGAAGTCTACACCCAGTGAAGGAAGGAAAAAGAAACCAGGAAAAAAAGAAAACAGAGGGTAGCTTGTCAGAGCTCAGAAGTAAACACAATAGAGAAGAGGGTTTGCAGATGCTTTAATGCAGCAGAGGCTGACACTGCAATGCCATGCCCTGTATCAATACAGTCTGCCTTGATTTAAAAGCGTGCAGTTGCTTCTGCAGAGCCTTGTGGCAGCTTTTCCACTCAGATATAAAATGCTCACGTTGCCAAAGCAGAAAATGTCTTTTTTCATGGGAAAAGCAATTGTTGATGCTGGCAACTGACTGAGTCTTACAGCCAAGGTTTTAACATGGCAGCATTCTTTTGCCTTAAGTGGATTTTTGGACCCCTACTCTGTTGCAAAAGAAGTCCACATGGAATATGTGCTCTCCAGCCTAAAAATGGAGCTTTCTTCCCTCCTCCACTGCAGGTAGTACCACAGACTCTTGCTTAGCTGGTCTAACAGCTGGGATACAGCATGAGGCCCTACAAGAATTTGATCACTCGAACTGAAAGTGTTAACATGTACTTGGAAGCAAGGCTGGTATTTTGTTATCTTTTGGCAAAGTGAATTCTTAATTATGAACCAAAGGCATTACAGGAAAGGAAAAGGCCACTAGGCCTAAAAAACTTTCCCCCGTTGGGGTTAGCTGAACACCACCTTCTTCAATCCCCCTCTCTCTGCAGAAATACAATATGTCTCCTTTCCTCCTGAACTCATTTATAAAAGCTTGATTTAAGGTCCTAGCATGGCAATGTCCCATAATGTCTGTTGTTCTAGGAGCATGCAGGCAATGGGCCAAACGTAGGGCTTGTGCAATGGACACAATTCTCAGCACTTGCTATAGGGGTTTTATCTGCCGTTTCCTGGGTTTAATTTGCTCCAGCTTGGCTACGGCTACAGAAGAGGGCTGGGGATGAGGAAAGCTGAGTTGTATTCCCAGCTCTGCTAGAGGCTTGCTGTGAGACCTAAGGGAAAACAATATCTCCTGGCTTTGCTCTGCCTCAGTTTACACAAGCTCTAAGCCACTCGTCCCCTCTGAAGGAGCTCTGTGAAGCTTAATTAATAATGGCAACTTCTAAGACCTTCAGAAGACGGCAAGAAATACTATGCACACTATAAGAAAAGGGACAGTTTCAAAACCAGCAGAGACACATAAAAAACTTCGTCTTGCAGGGACTTAATAGAAAGAAGGGGTATTTAAATTCAAACTAAGTTCTGGACCAAATTCTGTAGTCTTCCACTTTACAAGCACAAACTGTTCCAATGAACTCTAAAAGAATATTAACATGAATAAAAATATGCATGAAGATGTTTACAGGTCTGTATTGGTCTGTATGACCAATCCTGACTATATAGAAGAGTAGTTACAGAAATCAAATTGGTAGGATCATATCCCAAAAAGAAAACCGAGTAGCAGTGTGTTTACTAGTAGCTTTTTGTTCCTCTGATTATTGCAGAAAGCAGAGAGCAGCTAAAAATTTTAATCCCAGGAGTTTCAGAATCAGAAAGAACTGACCCTTTCCTTCAGTTTATCAATTCAGATGATGCTCTCTTATAAAAGATTTCATGCAGGAAAGAGACACTGTTGTGACACCACAGTTATACTAGAGCCTACTCCTTTTTCACTAACAGCATGAAAACACCTCAGATATGTCACCTATCAAAAGAAAGGAGCACCTGCGCTGAGAAACTCCACTCTTAGTGACCCCACTGCTAGACATTCCTGTGGCTTTAACAGACCTGCTAACAACTCATGCCCTTGCCTTGAAGCATGTCACTTCACCACTATGACTGTAACACATTTCCCTGGTGAGATGGGCATGACTGAACTACCTGGGCTGATAAGGTCATAGGGTCAGGCCCCAAACTCTCATACTTCACCTGAGTATGCGTATGGCTGAGAATATGAAAAACATGAAGTTTTGCCCAGCTACATATTTGCTTTGCACCCCGCCACGTAAGGAAAAGAATGTTTGCCCAAGTCCAGCACTGCTCTTTTTTGCACACTGTTCCTCCCCTTGCAGGGGGACCACATCTATCATTGCTGCTTGCTTTGACAGCACCCCACTTCAGATACTGGGATTTCTCATGTCTACCTTGCAGCACTGCTGAGCAGCAAAGCAGTGTTTGGAGAATGTCACCCTGCTCACTGTCACGTTCATTCACTGTGTCGTAAAGTCAAACCTATTGTGAACAGACTAAAAATCATTTCAACTCTCAGCAGAAAGATTTACACAACTTGCTTCTCTCCCTCGAAGAGTGACTGCAGCGTGAAAACATGCTGTGCAGCCAGTAGCTGTTTTCAAACAGAGCAAGCTGGGGGGAAGGGTGAAGTTTAAAGAGAGAAAAAAAAGTCCTTCACAGGACATAGGAATTTATTTTAGGTGAATTCAAATTGACATTTACTGTAAATCCAATGGACCAGCTTGCCCATTTATTTTGTTTCTTGCACTACCCCCAGAACTCACTCCCCACAGGAGGCGGGTATTAGACCCTGCACACCTCTGGCAGATGCAGCAGCCCATCACTAGCAGTCTCAGACTGCCCTCTACAGTCTCCTCACCCAACAAGCTCTAAAGCTGATCTCCAGGCTAAAGGCCTGCCAAATCTATAGCAACTTGTGACATATTAAAGATATCGAAGTGTCACATATCAGGCAGATAAACCAGTAATAGCAAGCCATCCACTCAGGGAAACCAGGAAAATCGGCTCAGGCAGGGTCTCTCCACTTCGGCTTCTCCAGTACAAGATGATCCTGCAATCATTATTAATTACCATTTCTTCTGCTGACTGATTGCCTCCTTCATCCTTAGAGAGCCTGGGGAAGAGAGTGTAGATCACAGCTGACCTCAGCAAAGAAAAACTCCCTGAGAAGAAACGAGTCACCTCCTCACTGCCCACTCCCAGCCTTTGGCGTGTCTTTTTCCCCACCTGCCTTGGACACAAGCCCAGCTCACATTTTTCAAGTGTTTCTTCCATCCATATTTACACTTCAAAATATCTTCTGGATAAAGTTGGTGTTTAAGAGCTGGCAAATGTTTGCCTTGATCTTTAATCCTGGTGACTTTCAAAAAGCTATTAACATGTCCCCTGATAGTCCCTCCACCATTATTTCTTTTTGTACCATGAGGTTATTGCTAGATGGCAAAGACGGATGGTAGCAGATAAGAGAAGACAGAATCAGAGAATCATAGAATGGTTTTGGTTGGAAAAGACCTTTAAGATCATTGAGTCCAACCACTGAACCAGCTTTAAGTCCACCACTAGACCATGTCCCTAAGCATGACATCTACCTGTCTTTTAAACACCTCCAGTGATGGTGACTCAAACCCCTGCTGGGGCAGCCCATTCCAGTGCTTGACAACCCTTTCAGTACAGAAATTCCTCCTAATATCCAACCTAAACTTCCCCTGGCGCAACATGAGGCCATTACCCCTTGTCCCATCACTAGCTAACAGGGATACAAGACGAAACCCCAACTTGCTACAACCTTCTTTCATGTAGTTATAGAAGACGTTAAGGTCTCCCCTCAGTCTCTTTTTCTCCAAACAACCCCAGCTCCATCAGCCGCTCCTCACAAGACTTGTGCTCTAAACCCTTCACCAGCTTTGCTGCCCTTCTCTGAACACGCTCCAGCATTTCAATGTCCTTTTTGTAGTGTAGTGGGCCCAAAACTGAACACAGGGTTCAAGTTGCAGCCTCACCAGTGCCCAATACAGGGGAAGAATTACTACCCTGCTCCTGCTGGCCACACTATTTCTGATACAAGCCAGGATGCGTTGGCCTTCTTGGCAATCTGGGTACACTGCTGGCTCATATTCAGCTGGCTGTCAACTAACAGCCCCAGGTCCTTCTCCTCCAGGCTGCTCTCCAGCCACTCCTTCCCAAGCCCACAGTGTTGCATGGGGTTATTGTGAATCAAGTGTAGTACCTGGCACTTGGCCTTGTAGAACCTCATGGAATTGACCTCAGCCCATTGATCCAGCCTGTCCAGGTCCCTCTGTAGAGCGTGTCTACCTTCAGGCCAATCAACACTCCCTCCCAACTTAGTGTCATTTGCAAACTCACTGACGGAGCACTCGACTCCCTTGTCCATGTCACCGACAAAGTTACAAAACAGAAGTGGCCCCAGTACTGAGCCCTGGCGAACACCACTTGTGACTGGCCACCAGCTGGATTTAGCTCCATTCACCACAACTCTTTGGGGCCAGCCATCCAGCCACTGTTTTACCCAGTGAGGTATATTCCCATCTAAGCCATGTGCAGCCATCTTATCCAGGAAAATGCTGTGGGAGACGGTGCCAAAGGCCTTACTAAAGTCCAGGTAGACAAAGTCCACAGCCTTCCCTCCGTCCACCAAGCAGGTCACCTCATCATAAAAGGAAATAACATTAGTCAAGCAGGACCTGCCCTTCCTGAACCCATGCTGACTGGGCCTGATCTCTTGGTTGTCCTGCATTTGCAGGGTGATGGCACTCAGGATGATTTGTTCCATCACCTTCCCCAGCACCGAGGTCAGACTGACAGGTCTGTAGTTCCCCCAGTCTTCTTTCCGGCCTTTCTTGAAGATGGGCACCACGTTTGCAAGTCTCCAGTCAACTGGGACCTCCGGACTGCTGAAAAATTATGGGAAGTGGCTTGGCGAGCACTTCTGACAGCTCCCTCAGGACCCTGGGGTGGATCCCATGTGGCCCCATAGACTTGTGTATATCTAAGTGGTGTAGTAGGTCACTAACAATCTCCTCATGGATTATGGGAGCTTCACTGTGCTTCCCTTCCCTGCCCTCCCGCTCTGGGTACCCAGAGTACTGCTGGTTTTCCTACTAAAGACTGAGGCAAAGAAGGCATTAAGTACCTCAGCCTTTTCCTCATCCTCGGTCACTATGCTTCCTGCCGCACCTACTAAAGCATGGAGACTTTCCTTAGTCCTTCATTTGTTGCTAATGTATTTATAGAAACATTTT
>NW_010178063.1:154940-161069 GCF_000695765.1 Mesitornis unicolor | reverse complement strand
AAACCCCCCGTCCCCGCGCTCCTTCACGCATCTCGCTATTCATCCCGCGCATGCAGACAAGGTTACCCCAGCGCGGCTCTGTAATCCTTCACTGAAATGGGCTTTATTGATTGCTCTGGTCTATTGTTCCCTTTTCAAGTCCCCCAAGTTCAAGTTCATCCCGGTGTTACATCATGTCTCGTTGCTACGGGCAACCAGACAGCCCCAGACGTGACTGCCATCAGCAAGGCCCGCGCTGCGCCCTCCCACCGCCCGCGGCCGCGCTGACGTAGCAGCCCCGCCGCAAGCACACTGAGGTATTTATTCTGCCTAATTTATGACCTCCACGGCGAGAGAGACCCCCACTCCAAAAAAACAACCGACCGGCCAACCAACACTGTTGTATATTTAATTAATCTGTTTTTCTCCGGCACTTGGGAAAGTTAGACAAAGGGCTAATTATTGTGCGTCGCGCCCCACACTTTTCTTTTTTTGGGGGTGACTGTTTTGCATGGGAAAAGAAACTGCGAGGCTGGGCGCGAGTCCCCTCCCTCCAAAACACCTTTTTTTCCCCCCCTGCCCTATTGACATTTCATGAAATACTTTAGCTGCTTAAGGGAATTAGAAAAAAAAAAAAATCTGATGTGAATGTAACTCCTTCTGAGTTGGTATTCAGTAACACAAATCAACTCATGACATGTTTAAATTTAAATGCTAACCACACACTCTGCGAGTTACTTTAAAGGTTAGTTTTTAATCAATAGAAGTTGCTGACTCCGGAGTTTTGAGCGGCGCAGTGCAGCTCTGGGGCCTTTGTCTAGCGCTGGGCTTTCAAACTTTTCCTTTTTTTTTTTTTTTCTTGAGATGATTTTAGCAATGATTTGCAGACACAGTGTGTCTATTGTGCTCCTGACTAGCAACATGTCAATAAAGGAGTAGAGTTACCATGCACCGGGGTGTCAATATGACTCCTGCAGACACTGCTCGGCCTTAATACCAATGAAAAACTTAATTAACCCTTACGGGATCGACCCAAACCGCACGGGGCTGTGGATCGCCTTTACTGAAAAGCTGCTTTTACGGGACCCGAACTGCGAGCACCTCGCAAACAGCTGCATCCCGCTCTGCTGAGATGTTTTATGGGCTGAGGCGGCAGAACCGCGAGACAGAGCGTGCATTTACCCCCCGGACCCCACCAGCACCACTCTCGGGACACCCTTTTAATTTAGAGCGTCTTACGGCTGAAACGCACACGCAGAATGATCCTCCTTTTCTGCTAATCATTTTAATATTAAGATCTCATATCCCCTCAAGCCTCCTATACACATCTAAGTCTTCCCGGATTAGGGCTGAAGAGCACCATTGTCCTCCTGGAGCACCTGTGAAACTCCTCTGGAGGGGAGAGGAGACCTCCCGGTGCCAAATGAAAACGTCTAGCAAGCGTATTGTGCACTCGGGGCCCTGATAGTTGGGATCTGGCAAGGGTTTTTTGCACGATTAGGGGGCTTTGACAGGGCAAAAAGAAGCCTGGATCCCGACATTCAGATGGCTTGAAGTAGTTTTTGCCTTCTTGCAGAGCACTGCTCAATGTGGTGCAGGCTGTGCTCTCACGTCTCCCCACCTTACCCGCTTTATCCTGTGACCTATCCAACTGCGTCCTGACAAGAGCACGGCGTATTGCCTTTCTTAATTTAAAATCTCCATTTAAATCATGCCTGCCGTCACAGTACAGTTAGGATGATATTATCTCCGCGCGTTTTCATAAAAGAGCCATTATTTTATTTCCCCCCTATTTACTTTGCAGCACGGCTCTCCCTGCGCGTTCAGAGCTAAATGAATCCAGCAGAGCTAAAGGTCCTACTCAGTCAAATTACTGCCACAGTTGCTGGTGCCACCACGGGTCCGTATTGGCCTGCGAACATCTCGCCGTCCTTCCCCGGCGCTCAAGGTGAAACATCAGAAGGAATTCTGCAGTCCGGTATGAGATCTTCGCTTCCCTTTCTCCAGTCAGATGAAGAAGTAATCTCATCAGGTTGAAAAGTGCTGACTAAGGATTTAATAAAGTGCCTGCAGATGTGTGTCATCTCTAAGGTATTCAACTCATGTAATGCAAAACAGTTCCACACCGAATGTGCTTATAAAATTCCATTTAACCATTGCAGAGCTCTATTTTACTGTTCTCCGAGGAGTATTATCACACTTTTTTTTTTTCCTCCTAATTTACAGCACCATGAAAGTTGAAACTCTGTGCTGCCACTATCTGAGAATCCTCACAGTAGTAAGGTTTTATGAACCATAAACAATATCTACTTGACTGAATCCTAAACAGGAAGTCTGAAATGGCAATTAGGTTTCTTTGATAGTGCAAGTCTATTTGTTTCTTATGCTCTTCTGGAGATAGCAGAGACACAGAAAAATCCTCAAGCGACTTCTGACAATCGGGGCCTTTGTATGGGAAGAACAGCAAGGAAACGCTCCACGATTCAGGATATTGCAAAGGAGCAAAGCTGAAAGTGCCTCGCTGACTCCGGTAGCAGTTTGTGCCTGCGTCAGGAGCCCCCAAACAGGCCCATTGTTCACTGAAATCTCCTTAAAGCAGCCTTCCTGCGTGACGTGCTTCACCTCCAGCTCCTGAGCCTAACCCTGAGCCCCGCTCACGTGTTTGAAACCAGAGAGACGATCGGACGCAAACTTGTTAAATTTACTTTTACCTGCACATCTCCTGCCCTAACAATGAGACCTTTCAGCTCGCACAAAAAGCGAGGGCTGTAAAGTGGCCCTATCTGCTTTTCGAATTAAAAAGTTAAACAAAAGTCCTCAAGGGCAAAGTTTAACGCTGCGGAAGGAGGTTGTTAATGTGGAATCCAGAGCTGGGTGTGACAGTTGGCTTATTTCTCCGGGCGATGGAGGTTATTTAAGGACATTTGCACGTTTGAAATGCTGACAAACTTCCACGCAGAGGAGTTTTCGCTTCGCCTCATCCACCTAGGGCTAAGATCTGGGATGCGCTAGCCATTTTCTTTAGGTTTCAGCCCAGTCTGGCTGCCTGGCAGCGGGACCGGTCACTGCCGTCCCGACTTCAAAGGCGGCTGCAGCGGTGCCACGGCCGTTGCTGCCCCGGGCACGGCTGCGCTTGCAGGAAGCTGTTGCTGCGCAGGCCCGGGCGGGAAAATCCACCTTTGATAAGAGCCTAAATAAAAGTAAAACCCCAAACTTGCAGCTTTATTGCTTGCCGGCGAGGCGGCTGTTTGAGCCACCACCGTCAGGCACCTGCGAGGATTCGTCCCGCCGCATCAGTGGAGCTGTTTTGTTTGGGGATGACGTTTCAGTCATCTCAGGAACATCAAGGCCATCAGAAACACTAACCCGGGGAAGGTGAATCGGGTAATGAGTCCTTCTGGTTGCAAAGATTAAAAAGAGCTAGGCAGCAAGTGGGTCCTTTAGACTTCGCCATGTCCCAGGAAGGCTCTTCCCCATGGTGGGTCTCGTTTGAAAGCAAGGGGCTAAAACCGGGGCTTTGATGCACGGTGGAACTGGCTGGAGGGCTCCTGCAGATACAGCAACTGCCTTTGCGTTACCCCACATCTGAATTCGTCCCACTTTTCCATTGGTTTCTCCAGAGTTTCTCCAGGCATGAAATGCGATCCTACCGCGTAAGCCGAAAGGTGAATATTGAAGACAAGGTCACCTTTGTGCCTATAGAAGTTATTTTCTTAGAGCTGGGATTAATTATTTAGTAATTATATTTTCCAACATGAAATACCAAAAGGGACGTAAAGTAGCATGTTGGTCATCCCCAAAGGGACATAAAACAGCGAGTGAATCTTCTGGTTGTCCAACATCCACCCCCGGGGAGAGCCGCAGGCCCCACTACGAGCATATTTATACTGTCTCGAGGAAGATAAAACCCATCCCGGGAGGGACACCAGTCTCCAGGCGATGTGCACAGTAGCTCTGCATCCAATAGCTTTTGCGAGAATGCCAATTGTGGCAAACTGCATTAAATTACGTGCAATAATTTTGTAATATGGACTTGTGCCTGCTGACTATTAAAAATGTATAGTAGTCCAAACCACTTCTCTCCTGGGACCAACAAACTCACTTCAGGCAAGATTTCTGCTTGGGTTCAAACCTCAAGTTGGGAACAGGCAGTGTTTGTAACTAAGTCACCCCAAACCCTCCCAAACCTAGGAAAACACGCTGGTACAGTAACTCCTGCTGTTGGTCCAGACATCTGAACGTTCCAGTAAAGTGCCCCAGCTGGCCCCAGATGTTTCTTAAGTAAAAAGCAATGCTCTGAGCGCGGGACCCCCTGCCGCCTGGACCTGAAGCTCGGCGGATTAAAGATTGACTGCGCTATGACAAACTCGCATTTAGCCTGAATATAACACGGCAACGACTTATCAATGGCAAATGTTTGAAATGCAATCCAGCGAGCACTGGCACTCTGAATATGATGGATAAATAATGTATGGGAACTTAAGATCTAAATTAGATCTACAGGAAGAAAACTTTCCGTTTTCTCTGACTCTAAAAGAAAGTTCTCTCACAATGAGGTCATTTTTATGTCCCTCTTTCCGTTTACAGTTTTGCTTTCAGACAGTGGGTCTCCCTTTTACAACGGGAACATTTTGCGAGTTACAGTTTCCCTCCAGTTTCCTAAATACTTCAGCGAACAAGTTCATGTATTTATTAGTAAATTGACTTTGAAATCTGCAAAATAACTTCTAAACTTTGCGCCGGACGCTGAAAGCCAACTGCAGGAACGGCTAAACCGTAACCCTTGCTGTTTAAAAAAAAAAAAAAAAGATAGTGGAGTGAAAGAGAGGGAGAAAAAAGCAAAAGAGAAAGAGAGAGAAACAATCCCATTTTGGTTTTTGTTAGAGGACGGCATACTACATAGATCAGAGACTTTTCAAAAAATAAAAACCCCCACTGTACACAAAGCACAGGAAAATGTGAGGAAAAAAGGAAAAACCTAAAAGCAGCTTAGAATGTGTTAACTCTGCCATTCTGTCAGCTTAAAGAGTATTTTATGCTTGATCAACAGCTCTCTTTTATTATGCTTTTCTTTCATTCATTCAAGACATCAAAGCCCAGAACCACCAGTGTACCTGATCTACCAGAAGAACTTGTAAGGGTGTTCTAAAGAAACGGGGGTATTGGGAGCCAGACACCCCTGCGGACAAGGCAGTTCAAAGAGAATATTTCAACAATGATTACATTTTGTAAATCTTTGTACGAAAGACAGCTTATTTCCTGCTTTTTTCATGAAAAATAGATTCTAGCCATTAAAGTGAGCCCACAGTATGAAAGTTACTTGAGATCTGAGGTACAGCAAGCGGATTAAGTGGATGGTGAGATGAAATCTTTGAGAGAGACGATGGCTTTCTCTGATATTTGTCGCTGCCATAAGGTTTTCTGACTGGGATAGAAACTTCTTTCTTTTTTTCCCCATTATTTATTTGTAGACTTTGCCCGTGGCAGCGAAGACGTTTGTAAAAGCAAAATAAACCAAAATGAAACAGAAAGGAAAACTGCAACAAATAAAGGAACTAAGAAAACAAATGGCTGCAAAACCCTTTTGATTCATTTAAAAGAAAAACTATAGATATATTTGCCCCGGCTCCAAAAATCGCAGGCTAGCCATTTAAATCCGGCAGATAACTCTGAGGCGCAGCACACAGACCCGAGCCAGCTGTTTACTTTTCAGAGCCCGTGGTGGTTTCTGCATTGATAAACTATATAACCTCACACACACAGAAGGGATTTTAGCTATGCCAGACCTCATCGCTCCGTCCCGCTCTCTTTATGCGCTGTCACAGAATAAAAATGATCCTTACACAAACCCTGAAATAATATCTTCCTCCAGAAAGGATATCTTTGTAGATATTTCCTGAGTTACTGCCAAAAAGGATTTTTTTCGCCCATTCATCCTTTCAAAGTTTTGCTATAAACACAGCCAAAATTGTTCGGGAGTAATCAGAAATGACCAAAATCTGACCCAGCAGCCAAGTGCAGCTGTGGGGGGGAGGAAGCGGCCCCACACCTGCGGCCTGGCCACAGCGGCCACCTCTGCCACCACACCTGGGTGACACTCGCCGGCATCGGCACCTCTCGCGTTCCCCTACAGCGCCTTTTGCCAGGGAA
>NW_010178063.1:118779-154909 GCF_000695765.1 Mesitornis unicolor | reverse complement strand
AGAAAAGAGCAGCATTTTATCAAAGAAGCAAAAAGACGACTTTAAAACCTGCCTCACGGTTTACATTTACTATTGTGAATTAAAAGTAAATACGATGCGAAGGGATTTTTAAATTCTGCACCTCGCTTTTTAGACAGCCCTGTGTTTTCCTCTGCTGGAAGCACAGTTAAATTTGCTAGAGAGTGCAACGCTTTAATATTTCTTACACTAAATCTCACTTATTTCTGTCCTTTTAGGAAATAAAGCGTGCATCAGGACTTGGATCTGCTTATAACTTGAGGCTGGGAACTCCCGTGGTAACTGGGACGGCAGACACACGGCTGCCACGGGACTTTCCAGCACTTTGCTGGAAAAGCTGGGAGCCCTTTGGGAACTGCCGTGAATCATTCCCAAAACTACAGTGCCTGCGTTGTTCCCCCTTTCCGTATGCCCACAAAGCCGGTGGGTGCACAGAGACTCCCCCAGTCCTGGCTCCCAGCCCCTTGAGCCGCGCTCTGCCCGGGCCGGGCTGCAGTAGCGTGTTCGCAAGTTCAAGTTCAGGTTTAAGCGAAATAAAACGCTCCTCGGGAGTCTGCAGCCAGCCCTCATTTACATGTGATCCCTCTGAACTTCGCCTGCGCCAGCGCGCCCTGTTTCCAGGGCCCGCCGAAGGAATGTTTTACAGTTAGAGCCCGCAGTGCTTTCTCAGGCATTTTAGACCCAGAGGCCCAAGTTTCAAGCTGCAGCATTAAAAGTTTCCACAGAGCTACTGCAGAGAGAGGGAGGAAGGAGGGGGGGGAGGGAAATGAGGAGAACAATATCGTCTTAATTGTCTCTATATAGCTCCACAGTTAAAGTATTACTTTTTAAAGGGACATAATTTATTCTGGAGGCACGGTGTTATAACAACCAGTACATACTTTCACTGCGGCGTAACCCGCTCTATTCTTCATTGTGCTCTCTGGTTTTGTTGCTTTTGCAGAACTCCTTGTTACCCGGTCCCCTGTACTGTACTTACAGTTTTATTCAATTTAAGCCAGTTCCTGCAGTCCTCAGGCGAGCGAAACTCCCCTGAAGCCTCAGGAGTTTTGCTTGCACCAGGGCTGCAAAAACAATCTCCCCACAACCACCGTTTCCCCCCCCCAAACTTTCTTTACTTTTATTGCTTTAGACAATCGGGGAAAGTAATCCAAAGAAAATCAACCCCCAGTCTGGGCCTCCCAAGCTCCATTTGCAGCGAGACAGCCTGGGCGCGCGCGCACACACACAGACATACACAGACACACAGACACACACACACACAGAGACACACACAGACACACACACAGACACACACACACAGACACACACACACAGACACACACACAGACACACACACACACACACAGACACACACACAGACACACACACACACACACAGACACACACACAGACACACACACACACACACAGACACACACACACACTCAGGAGGTTTGCCCCCAGGACCCTCCTTCCCAGTCCCATGCTGGTGGGGAGCAATGGAGTGACTGGAGGTACGTGAGGGGCCTGAGGGGTCCCAGCAGGACGGCCTTGTCACAGAATTGCTGCAGAGGCCCTGGCTCTTTGCTCTGCCGAGTTTGGGGTACAAAAGGGAGTTTTCAGCCACTTTTCTTGACTGCCCTGTGAGTATTTTAGAGTTCACAGCGCAAGAGGAAGGCGAGGGGAGGGGAAATAATGACTTGAACTAGAGGGGAGAGTGAATTCTCCCTCCAAAATCCCCCCCAAGGCCTCTAGTGCTGGGGCTCTGCCTGCAGTGGGTGAAGCAGACAAATGAGTGGCTCTGCCACGCAATGTCAGCATACACGGCCTGAGAAAAGCAAGGCAAAACCAGGGGAGGTACAGGACACACAGGCCAGGAATTGGGCTGTGGGGCAGCAGGGACAGTGGGGCTGGCAGGGCATACAGGTGCAGATGGACAGAGGGACAGCATGGGAGCTTGGGACAAGAAGCCTGGGACAACGGCACGTTTTCAACAGTGGGCAGAGAAAGGTTGGGGTTTGGGGATCGCGGAAAGGGGAAAGGAGTAGGAGTTTTGGCAAGCTCTAGGCTTGCTGGGCAAGGAGATCAGAAATGATCCCCAAATTTACACGGACAGGAATAGGGGCAAGGAGGCAAGTCTGGAGTTTTTGCCACATTGACCTTCAAATTAAAGTAGACCATGAGCTGGAGGAATAATGAATCAATTAATGAGTGAACCCTCCTTCCTAAATCTCCCCTTAAAAAAATGAAAGCCAAGAAGGCATTGAGTTGAACAAAAAACCCCTCCTGAACAACAGAACTTTTTACGTCTGTGTTTTCCCTGCCCCTTCGTACCTTGCTAAACCGAACAAACTGCTATAAATAAAGCGGACGGCCATGTACCGTGCCTGTGCTCATGCTTGGCCACTGGGATTTGATGAAAAGACATCTCCTGTTACACCACAGAGAGCTCCAGGCCAGCTACGTGGTGGCCAACAGCTCTGCTGGGGCTGTCGGGTTGGGATGATGCAGGAGGTGGGTGACCAGGGTGAGGAAAGGCCATCGCAGCCAGCTCTCCAGTGGAGAAATGGGAAAAGCCTTTGGCTGATCTGCCTTTGGATGAGGAGGGACGTATTAGACATGGTTGGCTAAAGGGAGTTGGGTCTTGGCCTAGCATGGAGTGATTTTCACACATATTGTGAGATGCCAATGAAAGTCCTGGTGGAGTGTAAAGTCATTAAACAAGATGAAATTAAACAATTTAGTTATTTCTGTTTCATCATATTTGTGCAGTATGGCAGGCAGAATGAATTGCTACTAATGATCAAATTTAGTAATACTAATTAAACTATCTCAATTTAATTAATACTAACAGGGAAAACAGACAAAATTACTAATGTAAACCTTGAACTTAAAATCAAAAGGTGCCTCTTCGCTTTTCTGAGTCACTGAATGCGAGGCCTTTCTGTGAAAACAGAAGTGGCTCTTTGTGCTCAATAAGTAGGCTGCTCCATTGTACGGACAATTACAGCTCTCCCCTCCACTTTTCCCGCCCCCCTCTTTTTTTCTAAATGTTACTACTTTTACTCCTCATATTGCTGAAAAGCCTCCAGGAGAGGGGTCTGAACTCTGTTTTCAGTCCTGCAACATCAACAGGACAGATAAAGCCGTTACCGTTGCAGGGACAAATCCTGCCCTTGTTACTACTCTTAGGAGGACAACGAGTTTATGAAAAGCCTGTGGAGCCTCTCTTGCTGGGAATGAACCACACAGATCATCACCTGGCCTATAACTTTCAGATTTAGCGTACGAGAGCAGTACATTAGGAAAACCCCCAAACTAAACCCATCTCTACATCAAGGAGGATTGCTTTGGAGTCACCGAGAGATAATACCAGTGGCCACAATATAAAACCTCTAGAGATACATGATTGCACTGCAAGCCCTCCCCATAAAGCAAACATTGATTTTAACCTTTATCTTATTTGAAAAAGACTAGCTTTATTCTACTGTACATATCTATAAGCAAAATACAAGCACAATCAAGCAAAAAGATTACTGTATTTCTAAAGCAGACTCCTGCCAATAACAAATCTTCCATCTCCTGCTCTCATTGACTTCAGTGAATGTACAGAC
Organism: Mesitornis unicolor; assembly: GCF_000695765.1. NCBI lineage: Eukaryota > Metazoa > Chordata > Aves > Mesitornithiformes > Mesitornithidae > Mesitornis > Mesitornis unicolor. The sequence goes on along the minus strand of NW_010178063.1, from coordinate 151,295 downwards.
GGGTCCAGTACCATAGATGCACAGACACAATCTTTAACCCGAAAGACTACAAGAAAGTCCTTCAAAGAAAAGAGAAGAAAAACCTCAAATCTCATTGTTTAGCACATGCACGGATGAGAAAACCCAACCCCACGTGCAAACTTCATATCTAACTCTATCCCCCTTTGAAAAAAAGAGATACCTTCTGTCCTTTTTTAAAAGATAAAGCAAAAGCACAAAAGGATACCTAAAGTTGTGTAAAGCAGCTCCCAGCAATGCAGAAATTACTGTGTTCGACCTCAAAGGTGGCTGCATTTTATTGGCAGTGATTTTTGTTACTCATGTCTCATAATTAAAATTACATTTCATTGGCTTCTGAAATGTATTTAGCTGCATCTCTTCATGTGTAATAACTAGTATTTGTAGAGATGATTTAAGAGTTGGGTCATGCAAGTGAATATGCCTGAAAATATAATGATTATAGTGTCGGTGCTGTTTTTGAAATTGAATATTAATAACCAAAGTAACTAAAGGCTACACAGTCAAGCCTACAATATATGTTCCTGTTTAGCCTCTTGATTTAGCAATATTCGATGTTTTCTTTTTATAAGATTATCCTGGTTTAGGATTATACTTCTCCAGTTCTACCTCAAGAATATGCTATAGAAACAAATGCCTAAAACAAGACATTTTACCTAGGAGAGTCCAGCACTACGGGAAGTGATGCTCAGTGTCCTGGGAACATGAAATCTGCTGCAAACTCAAGAGTCCTTCTCCATTAAGAAGTGGCTTCTCATATTTTGGTCCCATCTTATGAAATTCAGTATTAATTTCAGAGCAACACAGTCTATTTTACAAGGTGTTCACCTCTAGAGTTTATTTATTCCTTGACCTCCGTGTGAAGGCCATTAAGCAAAGGTGATTCTCCGAACAGAGGTAGCTTAATGTCTGTCCATTGGGAAGGATGTAGGGATTGTGGCCTTTAATTTTTGACCTTCACTGTACATTGTGGTCCTAATCCTTTGATTGCAGAATTGTTAAAAAGTATATATGGCAGTTGGCAAAAATCTTAATGTTCCAGTAAATGCAAAAGCCATAAATTCAGCTGGTGACCTTTTCCATCCAGGTCACATGTGGCACCTACTGGAGTTTGTCAGGCGGCATGGAATTTATGGGGCTCATATAGGTATCGGCTGCGAAAGTTGAACTTTCATGAATGTCTTTCAACGGCACTTCTAGAGCCTTGTAAAAAGTCAGGATGTCTTTTTTTTTAAGGGTATACATTCTACGCGCATTTTGAAAGGTCTTAATCATGCCATCTCTGCAAATCTTCAACACTTAGGGAACTTCGGCTCTTAAATTATTGCTCTTTACAAAATAGAGACATCAGTCCGGGCACGTAATTACTGTGATTACCAACTTCCAACAGCCCCTTTCCAACAGAATATGCCGAACCTCTGTGCGCCCCTTTCTTTCTCATGCGCATCTCTCTGACCCTCTTCAAAATCGATGGTATCGATGGTGCATTGTCAGTCAGGGAAATGCAGTTTGATAGTACTCTAAAGCAGTTGCAAAAGGAGGGAAGGAATACAAAAACCTACTCAGGTCCACACCGGGAGTGTGAGATCAATGTTTTCAATAATACGTTTGCCGCCATGTAGCACCCTAACTGTCGCAATTAATAATGTAGAAGGAGCTGATTAACTTAAGTAAAGTGCTCTCCACTGTGTAAACACATAAAGATCTATAGGGCAGAAGAGGAAAGAACGAACAAAACGTCATTTTTATATTTTATGTGGACACATTCTTGCTTTCTATTCTGCTCTTGTAACAATTACTGTACTAGCCACTCTGACAGAGTCAATAAATCGATCGGGGACCTGATGCAGCAGTGAGGCAGACTAATCCAATACAGCATTATCTGCAATGGGGGCTGGGGGTGGGCGTGGGGCATCAGGAAATTGGCCAAGTCAAGTAAAAGCAGGACGAGGCTCATAACCATAATCTTGCCTTGTACTTGTTTGATGTGTACATGTGCACATCTGTACCTTGAACACATGTGCAAATCCGCAGGAGGAAAGTGCCCGTGCTGCATCTCCAGTCCTTACAGTGCTCCCGTTGGTGACAGGACCTGGCAGTTCAGCACGGATCAGCACCCGCTCTGATTTAATCACCACGGCCGATGAACTTATAGATCTGAGGACTCTCATTCCCCCCCCACTGAAGTCAGTACCTGCTCCCCCTCTCGACTGCACCCACCACAACAGCAGCAAGTACTGCTGCTTGGCCACTGAAAAACAAATGTGGGGGTCCCTTTCTGTGTGCTCTGTGCCTGTGAATCACAGAATCGTTTGGTTGGAGAAGACCTTTAAGACCATCAGGTCCAACCATAGCCTGTCTGCCACTAAACCATGTCTCTAAGCACCTCATCTACCCGTCTTTTAAATCCTTCCAGGGATGGTGACTTCCACTGCACTGGGCAGCCCATTCCAGTGCCTGGTAACCCTTTCAGAGAAGAAATTTTTCTCCATATCCAATCTAACTCTTCCCCTGGTGCAACTTGAGGCCATTTCCTCTTGTCCCATCGCTTGTTATTTGGGAGAAAAGACTGACCCCCACCTTGCTATCCTCTCCTTTCAGGGAGCTGTAGAGGGTGATAGATTGTCCCCTCAGCCTCTTCTCCCCTTCTGAACATAGGAACTGTCACTTTTTGTCAGATTAAATGGTCACTTGGCCGGTCTTATGTCTCTGACAGGGGCTGCACTCCTCTTGGGAGGAAGATGCAAGAATCCCTATAAAGAAGATGGACCAAAATGATTTGGCCTGAGGGGAAGCTTCTTCCCAGCCCCATGCAGTAAGTGGTGGGCCTTGTAAATCCGCGTTAGCAGGGAATATGAGATTGAAAAAGTAAAAATAAAAGAAAGTTTCCTTTGAATGGAAAAAAGAAAACTGTTTTTTGGCAGAAGTTCTTCAAGGAGGAGAACATAGGCCATTGTTATTATGAAGACTTTTCAATGAAAATGCAGAAAATCATTGCCTTTTAGAGTAATTGTTTAGCTAAAGAAAGGTTACACAGCTTGTAGAGAATTTAGTAAGAAATTAAATCTCTCCAGCTCATTCATCATATTTCTGCATTTGCCAACTCTTCCCACCAGGCCCACACTTACTTCTCCTCTCGCTTCTCCCCTACTGTGGAGCATAAGTAATGGCCATAAACCCCACAGAAAGCGTGCCTTACGCACAGCCTTCCTGTTTATTGTACGGAGCGGGGAAAAATGCAGTAAGTTTAATTGCTTAGTTCGGGAAATTTGTCTGTGTCCATTGTAAATAATTGTATGCTGTATCTATTGGAAATAGGATGCTTAGAGTTACTTTCCAACAACAGAAACAAAAAAGCCTGAAACAGTCCCTGAAAAATAGAGGAAGAAAAGCTGAGGGAAAAGGAAAGGATTCAGCCAACCTTTCCCTGACTGATTTCAACAGAAGAGTGAGTTTAATATGGCCAAACACAAAGCAAAGGATCTGAAATTTTTCAGCTTCCCAGGGTCCAAGACCCGCTGATGCCTGATAGAGGCCGATGCTGCATTTTCTACACACGCTCTCTCTAGACTTACACCACACTGTTAGAGCCATCTCCACCAAGACCAGGCCTTCCTGGGTAGAAGATGAAAGGCGGCACCAACATTCAGGTCATGTGTCAGCAGCCTGGTGCCACTGGCTCTGCAGCAAAACACCTTTTGCTCAGGAACCAAAACTTGCAGTGGTTGTAATAGGGCTCAAGCCCACAAAAGTCTGTCCTTCCCCAGCATCCTTCAGCCCGGGCAGTTAGTTTAAATTAAGTAGTCACATATACAGGAGCAATCTAAAATTCAGATGGCACTTTGGCCAGTGCCTAACTCTGCCCTCGCCTCCTATTGCCAATATGGGAGAGTCCACAGATTCCTGCTCGGTTTGGGAGCAGAGTGACCCCTCTAACTTAAGCAGCTCTAGGAGGTAGCAGTCACACACCCCAAAATTGTGGGTTTTACATCTGATCTCTGCAAATTTCTGTTCTTTATCCAGGGGAGATGCTATTCCTGCATACAAATGATGTTCTGAACCTGCCAGTACAGGCCAAGAGAAGGCAAGGCAGTCGAGTCTCTGCTTAAAAGTGCTTTGCAGTTAAGTTTCTTCCAAAGCCACGGTGCTGACCTAGCATGGTGACTTTATGGAATATGTAAGCAACAAGTAGCTGCCCTGGCGTATAAATAGTTGTACGTGGATCCCCCAAAATAAAAGGCCTGACCTTGTTCCTGCAGCCTCTCATGTTCTCTGCACGTCCACTGCGGTGTCTGAGCCACACGCACCCCTTACGCCTTTCCTGCCTGCGAAGCAAAGCGGTGGCTCAGCTGTTAGCACACCGCAGCGATCCCACAAAATCCTGACCTTACCCTTCCAGCAGGCGCTGCCTGTCTGCCCCAGCAATTCCTGGGCACTGGGAAATGGGAGAAAGAGAGGAGGGTGCAGAGGCAGCTAAGGACGGGCAGTTTGTGGTACCTGTTCATAAAGCACATCCACACGAGGCGTGCGTGGGCCCGGCAGCGCCGCGTCCCTTCCTGACGGTGCAAAGGGCAGGTTTGGAGAGAAGCAAAAATGGAAAATCCATGAAGCGAGGGACACATTATTTGCCGAAAGAAAAATGTGTGCACTGGTTTCTTTCTTCCATAGGGTGGCAATGGAACCTGGGCACAGAACAGCTTCGCTGTTTCGGCAGCAATAGCTCTGAGGAGCTGCGTTCGCTCCCTATTCAAGGCGCTGACTTTGATCTATGAATCCTCTGCGTTTTCAGGCCTCGCTACCTGCGTGGGCGCTTCCCTGCCTCCCCCCTGCCCGTGCCACCTCTAGCCACAGCGAGGGGCATCGCCTGCACTGTGCTCCTCCGAATTGAGTGTCTGGGCAGCAGCGACTGGCTGTTCTTGCAGGAGCACCATCTAGGCTGGAATTTGCCCCCCTCCCTTGCCTGACAGAGCTCACATCTGCTAACCTACAGGACATGACATAAAGCTCGTTTTTTTCCTCCCGTGCCCTTTGTTTTAAAGCGCTGCCAGTGAAAAACAGCAGGTTGCAGTTGGCTTCCTAAAAGGGTCGTGGAGAAGTAAAATAGTTTTTTTTTCCCTTGTCTCTCGAAAACAAAGTAATTGTACAATTAGGTTTGTGTATGCACCTGAGGCATAAGGTGGTTTTTCAGAGATAAATAAAAGCCTAAAAGAAGCGGCTCCAAAGATACCACTATCTAATTCAGGAAAGGCAGACAACAGGAGCAGATCTAAAGAAGTTAGCAATTTCCTTATACTATAAACAGTTTGCTAAACTTCAGTAATTTCTCACCCCTAACTTACTGCAGAGCAGCACTGCTCTTTTATAGATGTGTTTTCCCAGCGGGCATTTTTGTACCTGGTCTTTATAAGGCTGGTAGCAAGAGCATGGCCATGCTTCTGAGCTTGCTGCTGTTCATACCAGGGGTCACTTTGCTGCCTAGATCAGCTTGATTGACTTGTGGGGGTTTTCTTATACTTTCTTGCAGTGTGCTAGGTAAATTACGGGCCTTTTGTTTCAGTTGTTTTGAGTTACAAAGGATGAGCTCTTCAGAACAATATTGTAGGAGGGTGGCTCTAGGGAGAGTGTGGAAAGACGAGACCTTGGCTTCCTATCCATGATCTGATGGCTTTGGGATGGTGCAAAGGCAGATGCAGGAAGAGCTTCTACTTTTGTTCCTCTAGAAAATAGTTTTATCGTTACCTAGAGAAACGTAAGGGAATAAATATTTGGTTTTGTGCTTCACACAGTTTTATAAACTCACTGGGATGGATCTGATACAAAGCATCGTTAGATCAGAGCGGGATTTCCCCTGCAGCAGCTGGACAAGAGGGTGCACGATGCACTTTCTCTGTTAAGCAGAGAAGAAACCCGTGTAGTTTCTCACAGGTGGTACAGCAGTTGATCCTATGCCTTGGTGCCTGCAGTGGGAGCAGTTTCTGCTCTGAGCATCCTCGTAATTTTGCTGCGTAAGGCACTTGGGCAGGTAGGAGGGATTAGCTCGAGCAGGCGTGTGTTGCTCAGGAGCTGTTTTTAGCATCCCAAGCACAATTTCCAGGAAGATGCAGGGTAAGTAGGTGGCAAACAGGACTCAGCCTAGTAAACAGTGTTTGGTGTGAAGTGGGGCTGCCGCACACTGAATGCTTCCGATCCCTAAAGGCATTTTGTACGGTAGAGCAAAGCGATCAGCGAGCACCAACGCAATCTCCGGTGACACAGAGCAGGTTGCTGGTTTAGTGTTACCAGCTGCACAACTCTGAGCACATAGCCTGTGTCTCACTATGACTTTTATCCCTTGGCTGGGGAAAAAGAAAAACTAACCCCAAAACTCAGGGCCCTTTATTCCTTATTAGTGTGGTTGCTACCGACGGGCCAGTCCCTAATTAATGTGATGGTGCTTTCCCATTCCTCTGCCACTCTCCTTATTACAAGTCCTTGGCAATACGAGAGCCGTATCTATTACTTAGTCATGAGGTATCCAGAGCCGCTCGCTTTTGAAACTAAAGCCTGCGCACCCCGGGCATACTGTATTTCTGATTTGCATATGGAAAAGGCAGTTAAAAAGCCGATGCCCCCATCCTGCTCATGAGTCAAGTAGCAAAAGTAAATGATTTATCAAGCAAAGGTTACAACACCTGTGCCTTTTTGTCAGCATATACAGAGGATGCCAAGTCAAGGGTTTCTTCTAATAGCTCACACAGAAATTTAGATTCAAATAACCCCCGAGATAGGACAATTATGTGGTGAGCCACTGGAGTGGCAGAGTGATGGATGGGAGAAGTGGAGGCAGTGTCTGAAAAAACAAACCCACTGAAAAGTTTTGAAGCTGCTAAGAGAAAAGCCAAGAGCTCTTTTGGGGCTTTTGTTACCAATTAAATCAGTTTATTTCCTGGTCTCTTCTGTCATGGAGTTGTCGTCCTGCTTTGTTGACACAGGAAGAGAGCCTTTTTCTAAATAAAATATTCTATTCATTCTATAAAATTCCTTCAAGGGATTATATTTGAAGCAATCCGACATAAATTAGAACATGCTACTAATGGAAAAGTCTACTGCTAATTTTTATAATGCCCATTAGGAAAGGCATGTACTGGTTTTGGCTGTTTAAAAACAGCCCGGGACAGAATGATCCCTGCTCAAACCCAGCCACGCTGCTGTACATTTGTCTGCAATTTTACTCCAATGTTCTGAGAAAGCCCGTGAATGCCCATGTATGGGAAATGTGACTTCTGCTGCACGGCGCTGTCACATCCCCGTGCACAGACTCACTTTTGCAGCGTTTTAAGGCTAATAACCATGATGCATAACTCGTGCCTGTAGTCAAAATGACCCACCAACTGGCAGAGAAAATCAGAGCCACCGAAAAGCTGACCATAATGCTTTCTTACAGCTTGTAGCCAGGCCGCAATTTTAAAAAAGCAGATGTTCAGATATAGTCTTCATTTGGATTTTGATGATCCAGCAGTAAAGGGTTGCTTAACCCTTATATTTAAGCTTGACTTTCAGGAGCTCTGAGTGCTCACTGGTTCCCCTCGTCTGAGGGAGCGGTGTGTCCAGGCACTTAGTGCTCCTCAGGACCTGTATCTTAGGCTGACTCTGACTGTACCATAAAAATCCTGATGGAAGGCAGCCACCCTGGCTGCTTTTAATAAAACCGTCCTATGTGGTTTTAGATTTTAATTTTGAAACTATCCTAAGTGATGGTCCTATACACTAGTGCCCTGCAAAAATAGAATAAAAGCATGCCTTTGTTTAGAAGAACTCTAAGCAAATCCCAAATCATTGCAGTTAGTATGTTTACCTCACTTCCCTGCTTTAAAACGCAGTCAGCTTCAGAGTTGTTTCATTAATAAGTAGTGAGTTTTGCTGATAAATTATATATTTATTATCAAGTGGGTTGTGGCGGTGTAATGATGCAGAGAAGCAGGGAGATGCAGCTGGAGTCAGACTGGGAGTCAGTCTCCTCGCCCACTGCAGCACAGTTGACTTTAACTGAAAGCTGTGCTTGAGGATTGTTTTTCACTGTACACCGCTGTTATTTGCTACACTGCATTACACAGAAGCACTTAAAAGTAAGGCTAGAGCACTTTAAAATTATTTAAGTTATAAATAAGGAAGAAAGTTTGCAGTCAGCAGGCTTCAGTAGGAAACCTAGGCTGCAGGATGCAAGTGAGTTTCAAATATTTTGGAGACTTAATACTGTTGTGTCTTACTACATAATCAATTTACCAACTACTAGTTTTTCAAGTCTTCTGGAAAAGGTAAGGAGCATTCTCCAAAGGGTTTCGAGTTTCCTGAGCTATGAAGGGAAAGACCAAATGCTTAAGGACTTTCGCAGTATACCTTCACATTCCTGTTTCCCCATTTCAGTGTATTTCTGTGTATTCCAGTTGTTTAAAAACAACAGGAGAAATATGATCTAAATTTGAAGGCGTACAAAAACTTGTCATGTACACGAACCGAATAAAGGAAGGGGCCTGAAAAGTGGGGTGCGGGCTGCATTTTGTTAAGGCATGGAGAAAAATCAGAGCCTGATGGGTTAAAACACTGCTCCGCGCTGCTGGTGTACTTTCTGTGACCCTATTTAATGCAGAGAAGGTTTGAGATTCGATGTAGTTTAACCTGTGCTGTCGACAGAGCTATAAACTAAAGCCCCTAACAAATTGTACACAAAGAACAGATAGCGAGAAAACACATTGTGTTCACAGGCATCTGGTTGCAGCCCTGTAAACCGAAAATCTTCGGTAACAAGTGACTTGTGTTTCATTGACGGCATCGGTGCTGAGGCCATCGCCACCAGGACGCCGTCTTCATGCGTATATGGGACTGTGGCATGTGAAAGCCATTAATCTGTACTCTAATTATTCAGATGCATGTAAACGATTGGAAAGAACTTACAAGAGCTAAGAGTAGCAGTCCCCAATTTGCTCGTTATTTGAATTATTACTTCTTTAGTCATCGTAACTAGCTCAAAACAAAATTACAACTATGTCTTGCTGTCGACCTTTAAAAGAATCGTAACGTAGTCAAGCAATCTCTTAAAACTACAAACAAGAGCTGTCCTGAAGTTCTGCTCACTTTTTCATACCTTCTCCCCCATGATAACGTGATATTAAGCACAGACTTAATTTTTTCAACATCTGGCTCAAATTAGCTGCTAACAAAACTGCCAACAACTATTTTCTTAATCGACCCTGGGAATTTGATACAGCTTGGAAAAAAGCACATTTAAACCTCGTCCTTCTCCTAAAGAAACACAAATGTTTACTTGAGCTTCTGATTTGACCATAGCAGGACTATGAATTCGGTTGACCCAGCTTTATAGGCCTGCCTCAACTGGACCTTTCCCTCTTTGTGTAAGGAAACAGATGTGCTCGCAATTACAAAATCCCCTGCTCGCTCAAAGCCCACCATGCAAATAGCCAACCAGGAATTTAAGTCTGGTTTTTTTTTAACGTGGAAGTCACTGGAGCAGTCTGGTGGGGGACTAAGGTGCGCTGTTACCTGCTGGGTCTCTCTGAGCTCCTTTTGGGCGTGCGAATTAAATGCACTGCCTAGGGAAGAGGCTGGAGCAAAAGTCTTTGAAAACCCAGTCCTAGAGGAAAAAAACAACTGCGCCAACTAGAAGCCAACATCTCAGAAAGCAAGAGAGATCTTTCCAGTTACAAAAGCAGCGTTATTACTATGTAAGCCCAAAAGAACACAACAGACAAACAAACGGCAAGTGACATTTCGCTGTAGTTACTGAGACCATGTGGGTGAAGTGACAGCGGCAATGCAGCTGGCTCCGCGGGGACACGTTAGAGGACACTGAAGAGGAGGAGGAAGAGGCTGCAGGCATACAGAGAAGTCGAAAGCGGCCCACCTGAGTCTGTTGAGGGATATTTACAAAGCTTGGATCCCGTGGTCCAACACTGACGAATCGGTTTGCGGGGGAGGTGCTGGGTGTCGAGTAGGCTGTGAAGGGAAGGGACACATGCGTTGAGGAAGCGGCACTAGATTGCACACGAACAACACCAAAACACACTGTCTCAGAGCCACCTAAGCAGATGTTTAACATAGAAATGTGCGAACGTTTTAGAGAGCAAGAGTTTGGTTGTAGACACCAGAGAGGTTTGGGCTCAACGATGGGGATATCGACACCGAGGGGACTGGGCGGGACAGCAGTGACGTGCGCCGAGGGAGAGGTGTCCTGGGGGCACCCGTGCCGTCTCCAGCCCAAGGAGAACTTTCCATGGGGCCTCTCCATGCTGGGACAGCACAGGAGACTTCTTAGGTACTGGTATTGCCTGACTTTTCACACCAGTACGTGGTATTTCTGTTTTTAATGGGGTGGATTTACTAACGTGCTTATTAACAGAACCAGAGCCTTATTTCACGCTGATTCAACATTGCCTCTCGATAAAAAGTTTTGGTTTTCATACTGCTGCAGTCTGCACTCTCTAAAATGTTCACTTGATGTGTTTGACAAACTAGGAAGATCCTTTTGGTAAAAAATTAATGGGCTGCAGTTTCACCGGGGTGGTAAGTGCAATCAGTCTGAAGGCTGAAGCTGCCTTTAAAAACTGGAATGGCTCCCATAAATGTAAAGCTATTAAATGCAATGCAAGCCAAGAACCCAGATTACTTCCAAACTTGAAGAAGTACTTTAATGATTTTATTGTTGCATTATATTCTCCACTGCAACTGTCCACAATGCCACGTACTTCCACATCCAAAAGCTTTCATTGCATTTTCAGTCTTCCTCTCATTTGAAACCTCCCCATGTAATCTTCTCCCTTGTTCAGTTTTTTTTTTGCATGTTCAGATCTAAATTCAAATAGCCTAAATAGACGCCTTAATACAAACAGCGATTCTCTCTATTTTAAATATATTTATGGGAATGCATTCTGCTGAATAAAATCCCCTGACAATCAAACTATCCAATGAAGAGACAAAAAAACAATGTTACAAGGAAAGTTACTTGCCAAATTCCAGTCAGGCTAAATATAATGTTCAGGCCTCAATGTTACAGAAAAATAAAGCGAGTTAGGAGTCAGAGAAGACATTGAGTTGTCTGTGCAGATGGAAACCTGTTGCCATTCTGAAGGCAAAGTGTGGGGTGAAGAGGCATTAATTTGGAGGAGCCTTAGGTTTAAGACTGGACTGAATCAAACCAATGCTCCACCTTAGCCACTGTCCTCTCTCTTACAGGGGCCATAACCAGATGCAGAGGGAAGAGTCCAAACAGGTCCCTTATTTACTTTCTCATAGTCTTTCCCACCTTTCTGGTTATTTTCAGCTCAGGGACTCCCTGTATTTAATTTAATTTCTCACTGTTGAATGCCCAGTCTGCCCTTGAACCCACGCAAACGTCCCGCGTCCCACAAAACCCTTTGGTGAGGAGCTCCCGAGTCTGCAAGCATACAGAGCTGCATCCTTCTCTGCCCGAGTCTCACAAACCTCTCCTAATTCTCACAATTATATCAGACAGCTTCACTTTCTCCAAGAGCATTTCCCCAAAACCACCCCAGGAACTGCACCTCCTCATTTCTTACTGGTCTGGGGGGAGATAACCACTCCTGACCTCTCAAAATTAATCCTTGTCAGTTGTTTCTGGGGAGGTGAGCCTTTCTCTCCAAAAAAGCTAACGCTTTGCTAGTACTTGCAAAAATCATGCAAGGAACACCTTTCCTTCGCAAAGTTTTAAAGGGATTTTTAAGGGCACTAATTCATCTTTCCGAGGTGGTTTTGCAAATTGCAGTGCAGCGTGCATAGTGGAGGACGAGCAGGTACACTGGTTGTTATTCCTATCTGCAAATCAAGGAAGAAATGAACCGAGTAGATTTGGTGAGATGTTCTCCTTGCCTTTTTTACTGTGTTAATTTGCTTAATAATTCAAAGAAGCCACACATTTGCAAAGGGCACATCTCGGTTGCTAGTGTCATGCATTAAGGTTCTTCTATACTGTTTTATAGGGAGGTGTTTTTTAACTAACTACTGAACCCTATGTTGTGCAAGAATAAAAAAAATTCTTCTGCAGTGGGGAAAATTAACTTAAATCTCAAAAATGAAACACGTTGTTTGGTTCTTCTGGTTTACTTTTAAGGAAGCAGAATGAGCGGAGAGGCCATTTAATGCCTTGGAGCAGGTAAGTTCCACTCAGAAGGGAAGCAACTCAAGATCTTGTTTGCAGTTCCCTGTTGGCAGATCCTCTTGCTGGGATATTTGGTAGAAAATCAAAGGGAAACCATCAGGACGCTGTCTTAAATGGCTTCTCTGTTCAAATAAAAATCCAAAAGCATTAGAAAACTGTAAAATGTGCATAAAAGTCCCCTCAAAACTTGCTGGGTGAATTGCTATGTATACCCTTGTTCCATAATGCTCCAAACTATGTTTAACTTGCTTTCTGAAAATACGTGGATGTCAGCTTGGTATTTCCTCAAAGTCATATAACTGCATTGCTGGAGCTGAGAAGTGAAGAGTACCAAAACACAGCTCTGCAGAGCAGGCTCGACACTGGAATGTGTCATCCCACATGCTCATCCCGCTTCACTGGAAGATGTCACGAGAAGTTTGTGGACTGTAAAGGGCCGTTTTGGCTCAGAATATGAAGTTGACACAGGATAAACATTAGTGGTGACTCCTGGTATGGTGAAATTTGGTTGAGCAAAGGAAGCAGTACCCAGCGTTGCATAGACCATCGCCAACACGGCTTCTAGCCGTATCTTCACGTAATACTCTTGTTTGACAGGGAGCTGGGATTCCTGAAAAAATGTATTTAAAAGCTGTCTAGATATGGTGCTCAGGGACATGGGGTGGGTGTGGGCACGGTAGAGTTAGGTAACGGTTGGACTTGCTGATCTTAAAGGTCTTTTCCAACCATAACGGTTCTGTGATCCTGAGATTGGGATGGGGCAAACTGCTCTCGCTGGTTAAAGTTGGGTTTACATTATAGGATACATATGCTAAGCCTATGGTGGGATCTTCAGACTTCTTTTTAGGAAAGAGAAAAGCCAAAGCTTGGAAAGGAACAGAAGCCAGGTCTCTTAGGCAGATCTGGTCTTTATCGGCTTTGCTCCGTGGGAACTGCACAGATCTGCAGTAGTTTACTCCAGCTGGTAGCTGTCCCGTTGGGCTGGGACAGAAACACCTCCCTGTCCAGCCTAGACTTTCTGCTGCTGGAATTCACTGAGGATTTGTTTGCACCATCATAGCCCATAGCCAAGGAAATGAATGTGATGCCACAAATTCTCTATGATGCTTCACTTCAGGAACAAGCAAAACAGGAGCTGGCAGAGAAAGAACATTTGCTCACACAGACAGCTTTGAGATTTAGCCAAAATGGCAAGAAATTGTATGAAAGACAAGACAAACAAACACTTTTGGGAATGTCATGTGTTTTAAAGTAGCCTGCAGTAGGAAAATGTTAATTTAAAATATACTTTCCTGAAATAATGTCTATTAAGTATTCCTATACTTATAGGAGTGTGTGGTTTTTCAGACAGTTCTGGATTAAAGGAATAAACTTTTGGCTGGCAAAGATGATTCGGGTGAGCGATAACTTGAGGTATCACTAGGTCTCTCATTTACGGACCAAGGTGACAGGTACGCGTGCTTGGTATGAAGAGCTGTGCTGTTTCACAAGGGACTAGGAGTCAGTTTAGCTGTTGTGGAGTTGTAGAGAGAGAATTAACTGAAGTGCCAGTGCAATACAGCGATTCCTACCACAACGCGTTCTGCAGATGAGCATCTGAGAGGGAACTGCAAATTCTAACAAATTAAATGATACAGTCATCACCCTCTTTTTATGGATGGGGAAAGGAGCAAAGAGAAAGCTAAAATGGCTTGCCCAGAGGGTCCATGCATAGCGGAGAAAGGGAGAGAAATCCAATCTGATTATGAATCCTGTGCTATAGCCACAAGATCATTCTTCTCATCCTGACACAAACGCTGTTTAACACGAAAACTCCTTTGTGCAGAGGGACATTAACCGATAGCGATCTTGCCCAACAAGGGGAAATAGCTAAGTTTGTCCCCATGAAATGTTGTGAACCTTCGAAAAGAACATTTAGTTTAAAAAAGCTCTTTAAAAACCATGGTGTGGAGGATGGCAGTATCTTAGACTCTGCACTGGAATGAGGGCCAAGGATTGTAACACTCAGATGCAGCTATGACAAAGCCCAACTGGCAGCTAGTGAGGGTGGTTTTCTTTGGGTACTAAATTATTAATTCAGAAACGGTCAAATTCAAGAAAATATGGTGTTATGTTTGTTACGGGTTACCAACCAAATCGAGAAGAGATCTGAAATAAGGTGACTTTGGGGCTGCATCCTTGTATCAAGGATGTGTTCAGTGGAAAGGTGCTTTATGGAGGAAAAATGAGCCCTCGCAAACCTCATGAATCCCGTCTCCACTGTGTCATCTCACTGAAGAAAATGCTAGATTTCTGAAGGGATGAGATTCACAGCTGAAAATGTCAATTCCCAGGGCACGTCTGGCCACCCAGTAGCAGCAAATCCCTGGTGCGCATCTCCAGGGGCTCTTCCTTCCTTGGACAGCACTAATGTTCGTGTTTTGGTTAATGTCACAGCTGGAGAGTTTCACTATTGCTCTGAGAATCATTAACCACCTTGTTGTGATTTTTAGCTCTCGTTCCCAAGAGGCCGCGCTGTATTGAACAGCTGCTCCTGGCTCCTGCGCCCCTCAGGAGGGCCATATTCCAATTTTTGGTTGGGCCGTAAGTGCGTTTTGTATCTGCAGAGGGCTTTCTGCTAGACCAAAAAAGGGAAGGAGAACGGAGCAAATGCCAACCCTTTTCACTCCGTTTCCTAGAGGGGAACTCGATTCTCCTCCACGCAGCGAAGGAGAGAGTCTGGCCAAAATCTAACATCACCCCCGCCTTTGTTGCAGGAGCGACTTTCCAATATCCTAAAGCTCTGTGGGGCACTCAGCCATAGCCCGGCGCCACTCCCAGAACCCAGAGAACTCCCAGTGCGCTCGAGCGGTTCGTAACCATGGAAAACACCTTTTTTGTGCGGCTTTGATGAAACTCTGGTGAATCTGCGCTTGCTATTTGCGGGCTAATATTTAGTTAAGGAAAAAATAAACACTGAGGAGAAAGGAGGGTTGGTACGAACTAGCACACTAAATGGGGTCCAGTGGGCCCTCCTGGTAATGTCTTCCTGTGAGGCTGGGAGGAACTTTGGTTTGTTTTACTCTTCATGTGTCCAGCCACTTCCACTGGCTGTATGCGTAATATTTTTTCTTAGAAAAGATTTCCTATAATCGACTTTTCTGTAAAATTTGTCCCTAAATTAAATTATATGCTTCTTTACAACTCAAGTGGCTATTATTTAAAACCCTTACCCAAAAGGAAGATGCGTGCCTGAATATGTACAGAACTATATGTTTAGACATCAGCGTAGCTAATTAACAAACATAATTATTTTCCTAATCTTTTGTTTAAATACCATTAACTGGCTGCTCTTGAGAAAACCCCAAATCCCAATTAACATGGCAGCTGTCTGAGCCGCAGTGACCGGCCCACGCCGACACCGACGGTGGTGTCGGGCGAACTTCAGCAGACAAATGTTGGTTTTTTATGCCAGCTGAGAATCAGGCCAGACACGCAGTTAGCTTGTTTGCATGATCACAGAATCACAAAAAAATGAAGTATTAAGATTACTGCTAAAATGGTGTTGGGAATTTTTTTCTTTTAGACACCACGCACTGCCAGTAAACTGAGTCACAACCGTAACAACAAATATACATTGACCTAGTTTCATTTTTCCCTGTTCTGAAAGACAAGGAAATAGTAAGGCATTGCTGGCTATATTCAGCGATAACTATGAGTAAACATTAACCTTTTAGATTCCACCGCTGAATTTTATTGATAGGACTTAAAAGACGGTATCTCCCGTCAGAAAGCACCAAAACTTCCTGATACACAAGCGCTGCCCTAAGGTCAGAGAGAGGAGGGGAGGGAATGAATCAACTTCTTAGCTCAACAAAACTCTGCTGATCAATTTGAGAAGTCCTGAATCTAAAAGATCGTGTTCACAATCTTACCAGACTGTCTCATACTAAAACCCATTTTAATTTCTCAGTGAGCCAGAGCATCTTGCTGAGTTTGCAGTTGTGCACTATTGCGTAGCAGAAGGCAACGCAAAACTCCGAGAAATACCAGATTTTAAAGATGCCCCCTGGAACCTGCGCAGATCTCCTGAACAGTATATAAAGCTTTAAAAATGTAGGCTTCGCGTGGTCTGAACGGCCAATACCTCTTTGCACATCAAGCAGTGGCTGCATATAGCATTTAAATAATAAGCTTGAAAAGCACACAGAGGGATTTGCTCTTTCGATTAGATTGATTTTTGTTTGTGGATGTTATTTGGACTCCCTTCACTGTGGAACAAGTCCCCTACAGTTGCCATTAAAGCACTGAAAGCTTCCCTTTTGTTTTTAAATGTCAGTTTGAGCATAGCTTCATTAAATCATTTCACAATTAACTCCCTGAACATCCTGACTTTTTAAAGCATCAGACCCAGCTGAATCACATTTGTTTCCCAGCAGAGTGAGTCCAAAGTGGTATCCCCAAGTGTGTATCCAGGAATTTGTATATTTGACTTGTGGCTATGCAAAATACATATGGGAGCCGTGTGGGTGGTGGAGAGAGGATTAAAGCTTTCTCCCTGGGTTGAAGGAACACCATAGCTTCTTGCCGAAAATGCAGGGCTCGGGAACCAAGGGAAAGACGTCTGGGTTAATCTAGGAAGACCTATTCCCCAAAGCACTATAAATGAACTGACCTCAAAAGAGTTGTTAGTTTAGCCCGTATGTACAAGCAGAGATGTTTTCGATGAGGCTATCTGTCTGACTTCCATGCAGTGTCTACCCTCTAAACCTGACGTGAGATACCAGGCTGCCTCAGTAAAAACAAGGTCCCAGAGTTCCCAGGTCTGTGTCACGGCTGAGCTACAGGCCTTCATTTCTCTCGTGCGTGCTTATGTGAAATGCCAACAAAGAAATAAACCTGCAACCTTAAGCTAACTCTTTTCTCTTTTATACAAAAGCAACTCAGAATTTTTTCCACCATATACAGAGTGGAGAGCGCTCGGACTTCCCAAGAGCTCATCCAGGCCTCATGTTCAATAGCCGAAACGCGGTGATGGCAGCACGTTGGGCGCTGCCGTTAGCCCTTGGTTCGCGCTGAGTCTATACTTACTTGGAGAAGTGGGAGAGGTGGCCCCTCCTTCTGTGGATGTAGTTGGAGGTTTTGTGTCTGGCACTGGCAGAGGCACAGGCCTAGCCATTGGTGGCGGAGGTGGTGGTGGCAACATTGGGGTAGGAAGGAATGGATTGTGCACCTTGCCTTGGCTGCTACCATTGGGCTGCCAAAAAACAAGCAAACAGACAAAAATTACACTAAAAATCAGCTATTAGGAACCTCGGGTAATAACAATCTAGTTGAAAGCTATGTGCAATACATTTACATTACTTGAGAGGTGGCAAAGAAAGTGCTGTGTCAAATTGTCCGCTGGCCTCAAGGAACTCTGTCACAAGCCCTGTGAACCTTGTGAAACTATGGAAATTCTGTTTTTTAAACATTTGTCCTATTAGCAACTGCTCTGAACTGCCCTGGCTTAAATTCTGCGACCCTTTACGTTTCCTGCAGGCACTAACTCATGCTTGGTGAGAGCTGAAGCAGTATTTTTGACCCCTTAAATCCCCTGCCTAGGGCTACATCAGTACCTAGGACTTGAGTGTAAAGTTCTTAAAGGTACTGCTCGTTAAGAAAAGGACCAAGCATTTTTGGTGGTCCTAAAAGTCATGCTGATATCTTATTACAGGAAAATGAATGAGTATATCTTAAAGTAACTAATCTCCCACATCCCTTTTGAGTTAGCAATAGTGCAGCTCACAATGTAGTTGTCATTAGGATCATACAGAGAAATTACTGAACTTAAAACTGCTTCATTTTACACATTAGGAAAAAAACAACCCCTCCATTTATGGTGGGATGTGGTCAGTCACTGGCAGAATGGGCCTGGCTTTGCAAGTGCAGCCTTTCGTTGACTCACCAAAAAACCTGTCCATAAGAAAAAGTGTTTTCAAGTATCACAAAAACCAAAAAGTCAACCTTCCCCCCAAGTTGTGAAGTTTACATTTTAAATGTAATACAGCCTGGGCACTTGAAAACCATACCGAGAGATGCCAAATGCCATTATAAAGAGAAAGTAGGGCAGCCTGTGAATCAGGTGCTCCCTTTTAGTGACAAAAGTGATGAGATCACTTTCGACAGCACTCTGCAAATTGATCTCGCTGCAGTTCTTCTGGCACTGAGCATTGGCTTTTCCATTGATGATAAAAGCTCAGCTTTAAACACAGATCCATATTCTAAGTACTGCTAAAGAAAATAATATTTTAATTCCTGTTAGGGTTTCCATTAGCCTGAATTACTGGGGACAAAACACTCCTGCTGGCAAACGCTCGGGACCTTGTTTTCAATTCACTGGCTTTGGCACTGACAAAAGGCCTTCAAGTCACGGAGGTGCAAATCACCCTTGTGCTAGGGCAAAAATGGTCCAGGGCATAAATAAACCTCAAATTCATCTGCATTTAACTTAACGGCACTCCCAGTGACTTCAAAGGGTGCAGTTACTGGTGTCTGCAGTAAGAAGCGATCCTTCAGGGATATTTATTTTCCCAGCACCCAGTATTACCTTTAATAAACTGATATATTGGTGACATCTCTCAAACACTATCTTGTCTCACAATTATTTCCCTTTCCTGCCAAGAAGACCCCGGCTGTATGTTCATTGGGAGTGTGCTAACAGTTCATAACGCTGAATGGTTCGGGATAAATTAAGCAAATGAATACTCAAGGAAAAAGAAAAGCACTATATTGATTTGTTGTCTAGACATAAATGTATCTGCTAACATATTGCAGACATTATTCAAAGCCAGCACTGGCTGGAATACGTAGAGTCAGTTTTTCTGCTAAGGAAAGGAAAGCACTGAGGACAATATAGCTTATTAAATAAGCGCAATAAATTAGATGCTAATAATTAAACTAATTCTCATTAACACTTTCAATTGGGTGTATGTCAGGAGAGATACAGTAATTTTGCCAGTTATTACTTCATTGGCTGGAAAAAGTTACATGCATTACATTTCATGAAATATTCAGAGCATTATTTTAGATTTGATTTACATAAAATTTATAAATTCTGTATTTGACCGGAATGCTGTTTCAATAATAGCAAGATGATTCACTTTATTTCGTTAAAAAAAAATGAAAATGGTTATTTGAAGCTTTGGAACTCTGCTTAATTTTTCATAGAGATAAGGGGAAAAGATAACTGCTTACAGAAATAACAAACCATAATAAACTGTACTTTTAACATCTTGAGTTCAAGTACTGGTCAACTTGATCTAAAGTGCTATAAGGCAGTATTTTTTTTTTTAATGAACTTAGCTGATCTGAAACATCTGTTTCTCACCCTCCCTTTTCCTGCTCCTTCCCCCCCAGCTCTCCCCTGAACTTCAAAAATAATTAATAAAAATTATTCTGCCTCCATATTTTGTTAACCCCGGTTCCACCAGGGTTACAACGCATGCAGCAAAGTCATTTGTGGAGGGACCCCGAAGGTCACCGGGGTCAGCTTCTCTGACACTTTACGTGAGCTTCACCACAATGCGGTCGAGTGGTTTTTTGGGGAGGCTTTTTGTTGCTTTTTGAAATACTTCTGCAGTAGCAGCATATTTTTTAAAAAATCCAACGACTGTTCAAGGCGTGCTCCTGGACGCGACATGCTGTTAAAATAATCCCCGTAATCCCGTGGTTAATTTATTTATTTATTTTTTTGACATAGGACAAACACTTCTGAAGAAAGAAAAACGGCTTCCTTACATTTAGGAACCCCACCTGTCCAGCCTGCTGACCAGCGTCGGGGCAGACAAGTTGGACAAACTCTTTCAGAGTCTCCTGAGGATGATAGCGGATTGCTGGGTGTGAGAAGTATGGCCCAGGCTGTTGGATAATGGGTGATGTTGGAAAATGAAGAGTCGATGGTGTTGCATGTGGACTTGCTATAGGAAAGAAAACAAAGAAGTTATATAGAGGTTTGCCTTCGGAAAATAAAACAGGTTAAATCTACCGTAGTTTTAGTCTTTTTTTAAAATGTACAGTACTGTTTATACATCTGCTCTTCACAACTCATATATTAGACCACATTGTGTCCTACACTCACTCCATCTAGATCCTGAAAGCAAATGGAGCCAGACATTTTAAAGAATTGTCGGTGTTTTTAGTGGACACGTATAAAGGAATCAGCAGGCCTTTGTGAAAGTGAAAACTATCCAGCACCTTAAGAGCAGTCCTAATCAATCAGGCAATAAATGTATTTGGGAGATTGGGGCTGATTTAATTGACATTTCGTATCACTTGGATTTGCACATATGAATCCATTTCATATTCTGCTATAAATGGTTGATAATTTAAAGATGGTCTAACACTTTCTGTTGTTGGGTTGTTTTTTTTTTTCCACCTCAGTTTAGGAACATTTATTTTAAGCAACGTGTTTTCATCTAATGAACATGCACAAAGTGGCAAGATTGTTTTGAAAATTACATTTACATTCCTCCTGAATAATGTTAGGCTCAAATCTGCAGCAAGCCCCCAGCTTGCACTTAGGGCTGAAGTTTAATTTGGTGGATTTATGGGCCAACGAGCCAGCTGGAAAATGTCCTGCAGCAAAGGTGTAAAGGTGTAATGTACACAACCCTGTTGGCAATGACAGACTTCACCCTCAGCTGATTTAGCAGAACTACAAGTGCAGCTCTCCTGCATTACGTGACACCTTTGCCCAGTTCCTTGGCCTTCAGGACACACCGCGTTGAACCCTCGCTGGCCAACAGCGTTAGTTGCCACCACGGGATTGCAACCGCTGCCATGCAAAGTGCCACGAATTCTCCCTTTCCTCTCTAAAATGAGAATTCACCTTTTTTTTCGAATGGCCAGTTAAACTGGTTGAGAAGAAACTCATCTGTAAATCAGTTTATTGCTCACGAAAGAGTCCTCTTGGTCCCTTGGCGTGCTGTCCTAAGCGTCTTTCAAAGGTGTCCATGTGCATATACTGCACTTGTGCACCGCACACGATTCGATAACGGCTATGCAATATCCTACAGAAACTCAGGCGTTGGCTTTGAAGTAAGTTAAATAGACGAGAGGGGGAAATAAAGCCTTTGGCACTTTTCGAAAAATTGGAGAGATGCAGGAAAGTTAACTAAAATCAGATACAAACGAGTGAACACTCATTTCATGACAAATGTTATGAAAAGCCCTCAGTTAAATAAAAGCTAAAATCTGCTTCTTAGTCTTGTTCGTCGCCAGTTTAATAATACGTCACTTTGTTACTAATTTTTGTCTTAAGCATTATTAAACCATTAGGAAACTCGGAGCCTGAAGATGTGGATAAAACATCAAGCAGCATGGAAACGTACTACATTATCCTATAAACATTCAGTGAGGGTTGGCTGGGCAGCACTTCTATGTACTTCTTTCTTCATGACTGCATAGGAATGATTGCTTTGACACCACCACCAAAAAAAGACTGCGCTCATGCCTGGGGTGCTGATATGGGATGGATATGAAGCTCTCACCCTTGCCATGAAAAACTCCCCCTGTTAACCCCAGTCTGCTCCCCTTAATACCATCTAAAACATTCACAACAGCAAGAGAGACGCATATCAAATGTGTGGGACTCAACGGGAAAACACCACGGGAAGCAAGCATGGATGAGGAACCAAAAGATAACGTGCAGCCTTCAACTGCCTCTGCTCAAAGCAGATGTATCCGAAAACAGGGGCAATACCAGTCTGCCAACAGCTTGGTGTTGTGGGCTGAACTGGGAAACGGTGCCTTCCCAGAGCCACACAAGGCTGCGCTTGGGAAACGGGAACAGGCAGCGGCACATCCCACGCTCCTCCTTATGGAAATGCTGAGTAATTCCATGGCCAAGGCAAACACCTGTGTGCCCGGCCTGTTCAACCTGTCTGCACATCTGGCCTTATCTCTCGGCTGTTTTTTTACAAACCTAGTTAATTATTTCTTACTCGCTTTTAAGACAAATAGTTTTGTTCTGAGTTTGCATATTATATCAGAGTATATTTGAAAACTCTTCAGATAAAGAACCCAAATCTTCAAAGGAAGAAACAAAGGCTATTTTCTTGTCCCCAAGCTGCTGGGAGAGGCTGTAACTTTGAAGTGTGCTGTTAAAGGTTGATATAATGTGGGATTCACCTCAGTAAATGTGGGTGTCTACCATGGGGCTGGTTATCTTAGAGTCAATGGGGAAATAAAGAGAACTCATGGTGTCTAAGGAGCCGTTCATCTCATCCAAAACCAGACCATTGCCTTTGATGACACTCCATGGACCACCAGTGGATGTGGTGGAGCCCACCAGTACTAGCACAGAGGAAGATACTTACAGTCTATACATGCATCTTCATTTAGGTGATTTCCACCCAGAGCATCAGCCTCTGATCTCACTTGCACCAACCCCTGAGGCGTAGCTGCTTGAAAGACACGTCATGGCCTCTCCACAAGTACGGACGTGTCATCACCTCCTCCCGGAAGCAACAGTCGCTTCGGAGCTTGTCAAAATATTTTGCTAGGAATATTGCTTCAGCTAAAGTCGGTGGTAAGCATTTTGATGCAAAACTTTGGGATAGGAAACATTCTTCCTCTCTTCCTGCATATCTCCTTTTATAGATCCCTCTTTCCTTGTACGCCAAATGGAAGATGAAGGATGAAGATAAAAGTGAGAAATGAAAATTTACGTGGCAAATATCTGATTAAGTAAAAAACAGATTGGGATATTTTAAACATTTATTTAAAAAGATTCATTTTAGCACCATCCCTGTTAATGCTATTTGAAATTGCGCAATTGCGCTGCCCTTTGTGCACATCTGGGAACAAATTCATTCCTCTTCTTCTGCTGGCTGAGAAGGAGATAGGAATGCTTTTTCAGTCAAACATAAAGGAATAAAAAATTGTACCCTGGGAACATGTGGAAATTCAAAGCTAGGCCTGAGACCACACTGTATTTAGCTTTTCCAAGGTATAGCTCTTCAAATAATTTGATTTGCTGTATGAAAGATGTTATGGTTATTAGAAATACTCATAGACATGTAGGTAGTGGGTCCTTCTCGGTTGCCTTGACATCCTCAGCATGTCAGGGTAGAAAACAAAGTGGAAAGCATTTGTTGGTGGTCTTCTCAAAGAGAGAAAGAAGAAAATGAATGGAGAGATGACCAAGAATAATTCAGGAAGGCAATGAACAAGGAGAAAGAGGTTCCCCTATGGAGTCTTGGCCAACTCCTCAGAACCGCCTCGAAGGGCTTTCTGCTGATGGGGGAAGGAAACAAGACCACGTGGGCATCAGTCCTCAGCCTGTGCCGGACGCTGACGGTAGGGATCATTTTCTCAGAGCAGAGATTGGCAGAAGAGGTAAGGAACAGAATGAGGATCTCCAAAAGGTTTGGTTTTGCAGTTTCTGACTGGGAAATACTGAACTTCTCAAGTGGCAAAAGGAAGGGCTGCTTGATAAGAGGAAGAATCTACCACCATTAAATTGATCAGCATTACAAGCGTGCCTGCCATATACTGGAGAGAGGGAATGAAACACTAAAGTCTAAAAAGGGCTGGCCCAGACACAGGCCATTACCACGATAGCTGTGTTGTGGTCACCAGCTCTGGTGCATGCAAAAAGGGCCTTTTGAACAAGTCCTGACTGCACACCACAGCCGTGTTTCCGAATACATGGATCCTCACAGACATCTTTAATCCGTTAAAGGAGGTAGTGCAGCAGGTCGCTATTTCCCCTGTTTGCTTCTAAAAGGGGCAAGTGACCATGCACAAGCCACTTCAGTCATGATTTTCAGAAATGCTTCATAAGAATCATAAAGTCATTGCTTCTGAAAGCCACGCCTGTGTATGAGAAGGGGCTATTACTACTTATGTGCTTCTGACGGGATATTGCAAGTCTCAATCAGAGACTGTAAATTCTTTGAGATCTTCAAATGGAAGATAAAACAGGTCTTTGTCTATTATTTATTTACTTATTGACTTATTATTTATGTATCCCTAAGCAGCTCCATGCTGCCAAACCATATTTCTCTTGGCGTCTTTCAGCCTGTGACATTTATATTTTATTACTGACCTCACTAAATGACATAAAATAGAAGTTCTACAACCTGTGAAAATATGTGTGCTCCAGATCAGAACTTCATTCCTACCTGCTGTAGGTACGGAGGAGTTGGGCTATCTGGCGTTATTAAATCTGTTATGTGGGGGGGAGGTTGGAGGCAGGAATTATCCTTCCATCTCAAGGCAAGCATAAATATTTCAAAGCACACATGATTCTAATTCCACTGGAGCTCATCTGAAACATCTCAGACTTTTTATTGAAAATGAGATGATAATGTATGGTGGCCTGCAACAGATATACCAGTATTTTAAAACTACTGCTATAGGGCCAAGTAATTATGCAGTACAGCTGTTGCGTGCTACACTGGATTTTTGGGTGTTTTATGAGTTTGTGGTGCTGTGCAGCACAGAAGTAAAAGGATTTTCAGAATGCTAAATTCAAACATCTGATTACGCAGGCCAGACTTGCCTTTTTGCTTCCTGATTTGTAGTAGCCAACAATGAACTAACTAACTAATAAAATAAGTGGCAGTCATTGATCAGGTTAGCACTTTGCGTGCCTAAGGCAAATGAAGAAAAGCCAAAATTGTGAATTCTGTTCAACCAAATGATCAGATAATAAAGAATCGGTTAATTTGAAACAGGTTCTAGTTTTCTTCAGATATTTAGTGCCCTTCTCAGGCCCCTCTCCTAGAACAAAGCAGCAGTCCTAATAAAGACGCATGGGATCCCAAGGAGCGCTCGCTGATGTGGTGAAGGGATTTCGTGGTCGCACCTGCAGCACTCGGGCAGATTTCTCCACCGGCACAGCCCAACATATGGGGCAGACGTGTTGATCTGTCCACCTTCCACCTCCTCTTCCACAAAGCCTTGCCAAGCCCTTCAAGTCCAGATGAGTGGATGAAATCTCTTTCTTCACGCAGTCGTTTGAAGTCTTTGAAAGGGTCATTTAATGTTGCTCTTTTCTCGTGCTCAGGAAAAGCCGGCTATCACCCCGCACTGCTCGCCTGTCCAAAGTGGTGTGGGGAATCAAACCCACCGCGCCTTCACAGGGCCGGTCGACCGGACCAGCCCAACAGTGGCTTGGCTTCACTCGGGCTCAGATACCTCCTCTATAAAGTGATAATTAAATTTACTAATATCTCATTAAACATTGATCAATCTTCCTAGAAACAGCAACATTATACTCATAATGAAACGGGATCGTTTTTATCAGCTTGTTTTTTGAGGCCATTATAATTGGCTTCATTACAATTAAGAAAGTATTTTTTTAAAAGTCATTTCCCTGGAAATGTTATAGAACAGTTTGTTCTGCTAGATATTTCCACTTCAGGCTCCTAAGTTGCTTTAACTCCCTGCGTGCTGTAAGCTTTCTCCGAGCATTTAAGCGACGCGAGTGCCAGTTCAAATTATGCGAGATGTATCCCACCCTTTGTACCCCAAAGGTACTTATTCTGAAAATTGACCATATTAGAGTACTAATTGGCTAAGCCACCATGCTGGCTGATGTGAAATGCTTTCACACACCATGAAACAGCTGTGTTTATCGGAAATATGAAGAGTGACTTTTTAATAAGGAGATCTGGCAATAATCCAGATTTGTTGAAAGGAACTTACACTTCTGTGTATAATACAATACAAGAGGTAAAGAATAGAAGCCTAAAACAATAGCTTTAAGCCCATAGATTTTGGTGATGAAAGCAGTTGCCCAAACAAGAAAAAAAAATAATTAAGAAACTTGGGCTGGGATTTGCAGAGGTCCTGAGAGAATTCATTAACTGCTTTTGAATCTCAATGGGAGCTGCGTTCCTGTAACTCTTTCAGAGGTTTCTGAAAGTCCCCATTTTTCTCACTGCCCATTAGGAATCGACTTCGGGGTGAGAAATGTCGAGCAATCTCTTAGGTGGGTTAGCAAGGGCTTGTTTCTACTTCAATATTGAGCTGCTGAGGGTAGGACTGACCAGTCCTAGGTGCAGCCCTTCGAAGGGAGCTGAGCCGTGGTATCTCCAAGTCGGGGCTGGGGATCAACCCCTTTTTGCTGCTCTGACAAGCGGTGGAAGGCACCTGCACCTCTTGTTCACAAATACCCTTTCTCTAAGAGATTTTGCAGTAGCACGTGGGAGGCAGGAGGACGTTTTGCAAATAGCAAATATGCTTAAAGCCGTGTTTGGGCACAGGGTTTCTTGGTGTACTCTGGGCTGTGAGTATTGCAAGCTGCTTTGGAAACCTGTGGAGCTGAGCTGAGCGCTGGTTCCAGATCCTGGCATAGGCAGGGGGCCAGTTAACTTCGCTATTTTGAGCAGGTTGTTTTAAAACATGTCAAAATTCTTCTGCCTTCGGGAGATCAGAATACCATAGAGCCGACTACATAGGTATAGAAATAAAAATCATACCTATAGAAAGCACTCCTCCCTTCCGAGACCATAGCTAAAGATAACCCCCTCCTAATTTATCCTATTTGTAGAATACCTACTTCAAATCAAATGCTGGCAACTTGTGCATATTATTATTGCTTTTAATACACATGATGTATTCCCATATAGAAGATAAAAACTACTGCTAGGAGAATATATCATGCCTTTCTTATAATGAAATGCAGTTGATAAGTTTACAACAGAAATGTAAATTCCCTTAAAAACCCCAACCTTTATGTGTGTGATGATATAATTCTGCTTTGATACTAAAAAGGGCATGGTAATGGAATCTGTGACTTTGGAGTGATGTATTGCTGTTAAGTTAATAGGACTCCACATTCCCATTTCTAATATCAGTGTTTTTTCCCCCTTTCATTCTGTAGATGGTAAGCTGATACTACATAAACATTGTTAAAGCTATAGTTCCACGCTACAGTAATTCACTTAACTTTAACATGATTTATGGTTCTGTCAATAGAGGAGGTTGAAAATCCAGAGCTCTGATGCTTAAACATGGGTTCCATATTTAAAGCAATAATGTGCTTTTTGTGTGTGTCTGAAGCTAGAAGAATTTAGCATAAAGCAGAGATAAAAATATTATAGTTGACTGCACTGTTTAAAGCACATAGTTTAACTTCACGAATACATCAAAGAGAGCAAAGAGACCGAACGCAGAATCAGTAAAAGCTCGGGTAAAAGACTTTGTTCCCGCAGCACTTGATTTTTATATTATTTTTTAGGGATGCATGGAATCCTATTAGTATTTTTAACACTCCCCTTTTTTTCATTCTTTTGCTCAGTTAGATCAGCTCCTTTTGTCAGGATGAGTTTAAATCTGGGTCCACTGTGTTAATCACCCCCCATTCTTCTTTCTGCCACTTACCCTCCAGGCATTTTGCCTCTTTAGGAGATTAAGCGACCAAGTCATCTTGTTGCTCTAACATGTCCTCACTGGAGCAACATATTAACACAATTCCTCCGCAAAAGAGCCCTCTTTAGAAGTTTGCTGCAGGGATGACAAATTAACCCAGCATGGTGTCCCACACATCTATCTCAGTACAAATTATTAGTGTAATAGAGCTTTTAGTTATGCATTTATCTAGTAATTATTGAACGGTTATACAAAACGAAGCTGAGCAATCATGGCCCTTTATGAGGCAATCTCAGTGGGTGGCCTTACAGTTAATTTAGGATAGGACTGTCTGAGCAGTTCACTCACACACAAATTAGCTGAACAGCCTGCTCCTTTAAATATTTCCTATGTCACAGGCTAACTCTTTACAATACAACAAAGGTAGAGTTTTAATTACACGGTCCCTGACTTTTGTTTAGCTGAAGTTTTAACCGTTTGCAGGCCTCCCTCTCTGCCCTCCCCTGCCTGGGGTACGGGAGTCGATGGCAGTTTGGGTATCCAGTAATTACTAAACCCTGACCTTGAGGCCATCTGTTAGGAAACTGTTTCTCCTTCAGCATCCTATAATTGCAAAGCGAGTGGAGAAAATCAAAATCTTCACCTGCAGAGTCAGCTATCCTGACATTGTAAACTGGAGCATTGCTTTTCACTGCCTGTTGGTCAGCATTAGCTATTTCTGGTTTCTACTCCACTTTCTTACTCCTGTGGTGTGGCTCTCTCCTCTTTTGGCTGTCTTACATCCCCATCCCCTGCTCTGAGGGTGCCTGTGTCGGAACGAACTTGTTTTTGTCAAAAATCAAAGGAAAGTAGAAGGTGACGTTAGTCTGCCAGCTGACAGCACGCAGGAGCAGCCATGGATAGCTGCACGGAATAGGACATTACACAATGTCCTTTTACACTGTGCAGCTCTGCAGCAAGTTAGCAGGAATTACCGCTTTGCTTCGCGTGACGCTGGCTGACAGGACAGCTAACAGGCACTGATATGACCCTGGCGAGAACCTGGATAGAGGAGGGCACAGTGTCTTCTCAGCTATGTGACGTGAAGTTTTGGCCACTTTGGCATGAGCAGAGGGTACAACCCTGCAGCGTTTCCCTGGCAGAAAAAATCCTGATAAAAATCTCAATGGCAATGCTGATTACAGAAGGCATTAATATAATGGGAACCACTCCACTGCTGGACTTTCATCTCTTCTCTCTCTGCTCATACCCCCACTTCCTTGGGTCCTTCCCTCTGTGCTGTGTTCCTTGTTTCTTGTAATTGTGTTTCTCCTTCATTTCTCTCCCTAACATACCATCTCATTCTTATTTTTTTTCCTTTTCTCCCTTGCTTTTTGGCTGGCAGGATCTATGCTGTCATATTCTGTGGAAATGCTTGAATGCTCCACAGCACAGGCTGCTGTATATCCTAGGTTTACAAGATCATGGTCAATTTAACGTTTTAGCCAGCTCCAGATATAAAGTCACTAGAGTGCAAGTAGCAATACATGGAAACCTAAAACCACTTATGTAAATACTGCTGTCACCCATAGTATTTAAATCCTTCCCTGTCTGGTAAAGAGTTCAAGCGGGCTAATGTCTGGGAAAATGTAAGATGCCAGCAACACATGATGGCTTTGCAATACTGGAGGTCTGTGGTGAAATACACTCACCACCCAATAATCTAACTTGCAGGTAACAAAAGAATGCTGCGTAGGAGACAGAGCTCTAACTCCTCGCATTTTCAATGCTTTGAAATAAATTCTACAACTGATAGTGATGCTAAAGCCACCCTATAGGTGATCAATTTACCATCTGCCAGACATTGAATCCTAACCACGCTGGTCCAGAGAAGACATATGGTGCATTCATAGAGTCATGCCCAAAAAACTGCCATCATCAAGTGAGGCTCCATGAATCACTTTGCTAGCTTATCACCAAAGAAACTTGGATCTTACCACCATCTGTTGGAACTACTGAGGAGTCACTGAAGCATTGGCATCCATGAGCCAGCACTCGCTGCACATCTGGTCCTTTGGTCAGCCAGCTCAGATCCTCTCTGCTGGCTACTGCCCAGCTGGGCTGGCTACTGGCAGAGGCACCAACGCGGATGGGAAACTGGTGCACAGCCTTCCCCAGCACCGCATGGTACAGGCAATTTCATGAGGACAGAGGTTTTCCAACAGGGTCATGGAGTAGAGCACCTCAGAGCTAAGAAATCCTCTTAGGGATCTGCTCCTCCTCTAAGGAAGTTATGTTTCCAAAACAACTCATCGTGGGGAGCACTGGAAAGGGCGTTCAGTATCCTGGGATACCCCAGACTAAGACATACACTGTGTTTGAAGGAATGTTTGGAAGCGTGTGAAGGATTCGGGAATATTCCTGAGAAGTTATAAATCACTGGTTGTCAATGACAACACCTGCCACGAATAGTCTGCAGCTTCTTCTCTGCTGTCTATTTTGATCGTGCTTTACAAATGCATCTCATACACACATCCAAGCGACAAACTTGCACATACGAACATCAGGAGGAGATTGAACCTTCTCGTAGTCGCTCAGTTGGCTGAGGAGCTTACTCCGATGGTGACCTACTTACTCCTGACTTGCCTTCCTCTGAAGTGTCTCTGCAGACTGAAGATTAAATCATGCTCTTACTTTTCTGAAGTAAATTGGGATGACCTGCACTGACCATTGACATAATGCATGTGTATCCAAAGAGAATGCAACCCCTGTGTACTCTGCTATACCCATCATTTCTGCAGAAAGGTATAACCTTCAGTAACTAATGGTGGATATGAATTGCTGAAAGATTCTATCCTCTTATATGACTGCATTATACCCTTTATGTTGCCACTTTTGATACCTGAAAAGCTCCTCTCTTCTGCTTACTGCCCTAAAGGACACTGGAGGGAACGGGATAAAGAACAAAGCTGGATTTGCAGAAAATAATCCACCTCAGTGTATTACCCTTTCCTAACTGAACGATTGCTGCAGAAGAGAAATAAACACAGGCAGTGTGCTGTGGAAGAAGAATACTGAGGAGGAATGTCTAAAAAGAACAGAGAATGAGGTCTGGAATAAGATTTTTCCAGGACAATGACACTTAAAGAATCCATGGATGGATTCAGAGGGATTTTTCCTCAAAGACTTTGTTTGTGAACAAGCATAAAATAGGAGATGCTTTGGAATGATGTTGCAGAAGAAAGTTTTTGCTTAATCTGTTAGTAAGAACTGCGTTACTTCTTTGTGGAGTTAGTAAGGACATTTCCTTCCAAACAAACAAAATTTGGGAACTGCAATCATTGTATTTGCTCCTTCAAATTCTGGCTGCCTTTGAATGTTCTGACACAGCTGATGGACATGCCCTGGTGCACAGAAAGAGTCTTGCTAAAACAGGCTGCAGATGAGATTTAAACAAGACCTCATCAGTGATACATTTCCTCTTTCAGCCACACAAAGATCCAAAATACAGAAGGTCTAAACAGGAGCAGACAAAATGATGCATTCAATGAGCTTAAAAAATAAGTGTGAGGTAAAACATAGCTAAATAAAGGCCTATTAACTTATCAATCAACAACTCAAATCTAAAAGGCTGAACTTCTAAAAGATGGGAATCCAGTCAGCTGATGTGCACTGAATATAATGTTAATGGAACACTCATATTATTCACACTTATATCACCAATTATCAAGGCTTTTAAAAGAAGAGCTATTTGCCAGATAGCTCAGATTCAACTTTCAAGGGAAATGTGTCTAGAACTTAGATGCCTAAATACCTTCTGAAGGTGTGTGTCGAAGGGTAATAAATAAATTTATGGGATTAACCACAACAAATCAAACTACAGTAAGTAGATTTAACGACGCATAAATAACCAAGAAGTGCAATTCTGACCCCGCTTCAACTTAGTGCCATTCTGCTGCTTCGCACCGCATCACCTGGACTGTGCAGACAAAGAGGCTCCTCCTGGTTTATGCTGCCCTCAGTAAAACCGCACTAATGCCAAAGAGACACTTCAAAATAATTTCCAGTATGAATTGCTAATATGTCTTTTTATGCTTCACCATTTGACCAATTCCTTAATAATCTTCTCTAAATGAGACAAAATGTCACAGCAGAAAGCAACACGTCACAACCATTCATTCCTATTTTAATAGCTTCCAAAGAGGTTTGTAAGAAGATTCATTCATTTGTGGATATGACTATACCCAAGTGAGCTCCTTTTCAAACGTGAACCGAGTATTGCATTTGGTTTTCTAGGCTAAATGCAAATGCATCTTTATAACAAAAACGTATAAGCACATCTAGACCCAGAGGACATCTCTTTGACTTGGAAAGGCAAGCAGGAGAGTGCTACGAAGAAAGCCAGCCAAAGCATTGCAGAAACCAACTTCAAAAGTGTCCCCTAAGAAGGCAGTTCTTCACACTGGTACCAACACCACGAGCACTAAATGCCTGGCAGAAACAAAGCCGTAGAGCTGGAAGACAGACGTGGTCGAGAAGTGAGTGATGGGTCCCTATCTCCACCAGTTAGACTGAACCTGTGCTACCAACACAACACATTCTGTCCCTTTCCCCACCCTCGCCAAATAAAAACCCCACACCCCCAGAAACCAGCGTTTCCACCTGTTGGATGCTCATCAGGAGTTGTACCAAACAGCCCAGCCTAGCGAAACCAAACGCGCGTCTTGACACCTAAAACCTCTGTGTTCTCAAGCTCCTGGAGCACAACCTCTCACTGGGTGGGTGACACGTGGCGATGGTTTTCCGTGGAAAGGCGCTGGGACAGACAGCGGGTGCCGTGGGTGCCATGGCTAAGGTTTAAACTGCCTGGGGGGCTCTTGGGTTAGGCCTCACCTCTGGGTCCTGTAATGACAGGTCGATGGTGCTGGGTGAAAGCCGTTCCAAGGGAGGAGGTCTGCGAAGGCGAGGGACTGCTGAAACCAGACTTCTCTGACTTCTTTAATGTAGT
>NW_010178063.1:72847-118748 GCF_000695765.1 Mesitornis unicolor | reverse complement strand
TTCCTGGCAAGAATGATTGATAAGTGCAATTTAATAATGCTAGGTCATGGAACGACAGCCTATGCATTGTGAAAGTGAGTGCAGAAGCAGCTAGAAAAACTTAAAGGACAAATGAAGTGGAGTACAACAGCAAGCCGAAAGCTCACTTTTACTTGTGGTCTTTTTGGAGGCAGAAGCAGCCATGGTTTGCTCTGAGCAATGAGTACTAAAAGGCAGCCATATTTTTCTTTTAAATCTGAAATATGGATAAGATGCAGCTTATTATTGCTACTGAAACCTACTCTGCTTTATTTTTAGAAATCTGTAATAGCTGGAGCATTTGGATTTTTACAGGCTTTTTATGAGTTCTGTCTTTCACTCACTGGTTTAGTAGATTATTGCAAATGGATCTTTTAAATGTGCTGCACGACTCAAGGCACAACTAAAGAATGAAGTTTTCTGAGTTCAAACCCTGCCTCTCCTTACTCTCTTTGACTTCAAAGGTTATTGGAAGTAATATATTTATGTGGCTCCCTTTTGCTTTCAGATTTTTTTAAAGGGTGAATGGTATTTGTGTCTTGGTATTAGGAGCCATGCTGGAATTATTTCAGAGTTGTTATTATGCCCTTGAACTGTATCAAAGGCTTCCCATGAAAATCAGGGTTCAGTTGCCATTGGGTGAAATCTCTCCCATGGACAGGCAGAATTGATGAAATGTGAATATGATCAGTTTGTTATATTCTGTAAGATTAACTCCTCTTGATATCGTACCAAGCTTGTGGCACCAAATAAATTAGTGGGATTAATATATTGCAACAGAGTCTTAAAATCCAAGCCTTTTCTGCATACGATTTATGCTTGGATAAAAGAATATTACAGCATATAGATGAAGAATATGGATGTGTGTCTCTATTATTCCCTATATTTTTATGGCTGTAGAGGCATATGGGTATTCTGATCATCTGCACATACTGTGAAAACACCTAATTTCCAGTACATCCAGTACATCAGATATTTTGCATATCCGTAGGGATGTAGCAAAACAAAGGTGCAGAATAGTTGAGGTTTCAGGTGCAAAAGCAAATTATCAGATACTGTGGAAGTTGAACTTCCACCAGCAAAGTCATTCAGACTTATTTCCAACTCTTATAGCATTTAATTGTTAAAAAGTAAGGAGAGGGGCCTGGACAATATTATTAGCTTTATATTTAATAACACTAGTTTTATAGTCGTTGGGATGTTGATTGCAATATGCAGGAGCCTTCTTTTACTTTATATGCTGCGCTGCTGGGCTTTTAAAGGTTTCAGTGAGGTTTTGCAGTTTATATTTCAGAAAGTTAAATAAAGTAAGGGAGTGGTTAGAGTTCCAGTGTTGTTCTTGCAGCCCTCTGTCTGTTTGCTACAAGGGTTTGCTGCTGTGGTGGCTTTTTCCACATAGCAAGACGGGTTACGTAGTTAATCTTTTAAAAATAAAAGTTTAGAACTGACAGAAAGAAAGAAAAATATTGGTGGTTTTTTTACATTGGTCTTAAGGACTTTGGAGTAGGGACAAAAGCAAAAAGAGTTGGTTCAGTTCGGAGGTAAGAGAGAAAAGGAGATTGAACTAAAGTGTTTATATGAAATACTTCAACGCAGCCTGCTGAATTTCTGCTCAAAGGGCACATGGGGTGTAATGCAGCTATTGCTGTGCGTTTGAGTGCCCATGGTCAGGGCAAGGGTGCACGAAGGAATTAACTGTGCTGTCGGCCCAGATTTCCTGATGATAGAGGAACTGGGGATGGTGGAAACACCAAGTTAGTGTCCCAAAAGCACCCCAATGAGTGACAGCAGCCCCAAACATAAAGTCAAAGGTCAGTGACAATGTTTGAGCTTGGGGAGGGGTAGAGGAACTACGCTGCTGGCACAAGGCCTCTTCTGTGCTGGGCTGTGGCAAGGCCTATGCTTGCCCCCGGGAAGGTTTTATGGCTCCATCCCTCTTAAGTGCAAAATATCGCGGACACAAGAAGTGACTGTTTATGCACTGGGATTATCACAGTAAAATTTGGCTCTGTGTGAGCTGCTCTAACTGCAAGGTGCGGCAGGAGTCTCGTGTGGAGGCACAAGGCCCCGCATGCAGCTCATGGCTGCGCAGGCCATGGGTGGGAAGGAGTGAGGTCTCCTCATGGTTAAGGTAATAGAGCTTCTGAGAAAGTGAAGAAGCTGATTTTTTGTACCCTGCTCGACTCATTTAAACCACGGTAGGAAGAAGGGGCAGTGGAAGATTGTTTAAAGCTGTAGCAAGTTCATGGGATTGCATCCAAACACTGGAACTTGAGGAGCTACAGCAAAGTGGATGAGGGACCTTGCACTGTGGCAATGATGAGCAGCGCCACGTTCATATGGACATGAGTTTTATAAGGTCGAGGCGGCTGTTTTCATGTGAAAAGAGAGATTTTAATGTAACACTATATGGTAAAATTGAGTAGAAAGACAAATTGAAGCACTGATAACTCCTATTTTTTAATATTTGTTTGTTATCATAGCTCTGATTGCCGTTATTGTCACTACTTTGGGGTTGTTTTTTTAAAATTTCTGAAATGTATTGGTTTGGAACTGTCCAATTCTACCATGTTTTTATTTTGTTTGAAGTTTGTGGTGACACATTTTGTTTTGAGTGATCATATCCATCAGATCTCCAGAAAAAAATGGCTGCTTCCTAGTTCAGAAGAATATGCAAACAGGAGCTTAATTACATCACTTAATATTGACCAAGAGGAAGAATGAGAGGAGCTTGCCAGCTCATTTCCAAAGCGTGTTTTGTCCTTTAAGAGGGGAGGGTATGACAGAAAGTTAGGCAGTGCAAAGCAATTAGCATCATTCACATTTTATGTTGCGCTAGCATGGTGCTCTAGCAGCAAAATTCAAACATTCTTTGAATGGGTTAATAAAAGAAGAAATACAGTCGGCATGCAAGAAAAAGGTTTCCAAGAACAAGCCAAAATATGTCCCATTCTTCTAAATTTATCACAGCCATGTCACATTATCCTTGAGACTGCCAGGAATGTCAATTTTTTTTGCAATTTTAAAAAAATATCTCATTTAGCACCATATGTTTGGTTAATGTGCCTGATATATCCTGCGTATTCTTTAGGCTATCCATTTCTAATACTAATTTTCTTTTTTTCCCCCCTTTGCTAAGCCATATGTTACAACGCTGGTCATTCTCTCGAAGCTCCTTTCAGGAGCTGGGAGCAAGGGAACTCAGGTTTAATCACCCAGAAAAATGTAAATCTGATACTCAAAGTCTCACGTTTAGGTAAGCGGTCTGAATAACTGAGTTAGAGTGGTGGGTGCCTGGTGTCTCTGAAAATCAGCCACTTTTGAGATGGCACGGGGAGTGTTAAAAACTGTGAGGCAGGAGTGAAGATAAATGACTAAATATGGAATTAGGTGTTTAACTTCTGGCACCCAAGTTGGAGACTTTTGGCTAGTTTTAAAGGTCTCTAATGAGTTCTAACACGTTTAGCGGTCCTCAGTCCGCAGCCTCCCCTCCTGCGTTGCTCAGGGATGCAGGAAATTAAAAAGTTAAAGCTGAAGCCACCCCGGGTTGAGCCCAGGGAGGAGGATGCTGCCTTGCACCGCTTTCCTCAGCATTGCTCCCAAGAGCTAACCACTGCTGGGGACCACTGCGCCGAAAAGCAGATCTCAGCACTTCCCATGGCCACGGGAAGGGGCAGTGACAGCTTGTGAGGACACCTCTGAGCCCCAGCTTTGCTCCGGCTCCTCTCTGGTGCAGGGCAGCGAGAAATGACAACGTCCCCCACACTGCGCTGGCCGGTGGATGGGGAAGGGAGCCAAGGACCCTCCCCGTTCCCTGCCTCTTTTCTCCATCTGCTGCGAGCGAGGAATAAACAAGAACAGCCAGAACCCAACGGCTGGGGAGCCCAGGTGGGGCTCAAAGTGTTTCTGACTATTCTGTGTCTAGGACTCGTGTCCAAATCACAGCCACACCTGGCGCTTTTGGGAAGCGCAGATTTCCTAACGTGGGACTGAGTCTCCTCTGAATGTTATTTAGAGTGCGAGAGAAGAAATTCAGACTTGGTCTATTTTCATCTTGTGGCAGCTTTTAACTACAGAATAAATGGAAAAGTTAATTGCTAAATAAAAAAGAAAATAAAGGGATTTGTGGCATAAAACACAGATGGAAGTCTGAGTGGGTGTGTTGCTTTAACTTACTGTACTTGTGCTCATGTGACTGTGTAAGTGTATGTATGCCAAACATATATGGTCTTAGCCAGCTCCCATTAACTTGAATGCGTTTTTTTCGCTGGACAGAGGGAACCAGATCAAAGACCATGATGGTGCTAAATGGAACAAGATGTGGACTTTCGTATTTTTTTCCAAAAGGAAATATTAATTTGACATTGGTTTTTCAGTTGAAAAGAATTTTAACTGCAGTACACAATAAGCAGAAAATTCAGACAACAATAATCTTGAAACTGTTAGCAGCATTGTGTTTCTATCAAGGAATTTGTGTGCCTTTTCAACATTAGAGCTTTCTGAATTTTCATTAATTTGGCATTTCCCTAAACACACAAGTTATTTGGTTCATTCCACATCATGCATCACACCCTTCTGCTCAGTGCATAATGCAAGCGTAAATGGGATCCTTGTCCTTGAGAGACTCTGGTTACTGGAGCCATTGCACGGATGTCGAAGTCCCGCAGAAAGACTTGCCAAAACTCTGCACTTCGCAAACCTCCAGCCCAAGTTTAATCAGTGAATGCACAGGAATACGTCATGTTCCTCATCTTCTAAGGGGCACTGCAGCACTGTGATGGTTTTAATTCCTCTACCTCACGTTTGCCAGTACTAGAAACGCACCACATAAGAGTCTTCCTTGAGTACAGCTAAAGAGCTTCAAATTTTCATGCATGAGGCTGATACGTATTTAAATGGACCAGAAAATGATGTGTGAGAATTGAATGCACAAATCCTTCCCAGAGCAAATAAATATCTCTGACCCTATTTTCCACATACCTATGCACCTTACTAACAGAGGGACCGAAATGAGGATTAACTTTCATGGAGCAAATGGAGTAGCAGCAGTGTAAGAGGAGAACAATTCCCCTTCTCTCCAAATCCATAGCTATATCCCCATCTACATCTGTTTATCCATCCAACTGCACTTGATTAACTACTGATTTTATTCTGACTGCACACATCTTAAACAATAACTCAAGGTAGCCACACTTGTAGATCAGCTAACATTAATCTCCAAAAGTGACTTCTGGATAATTACCCAAATATTGCCACTAGAATCTTGATGGAGATTTCGTAACAAAAGCTATGAATGGAATATGGTTTGGGTCGTCATTCCCAAGGGACACTACGGAAAGGAGTCACGGAAGCTCAGATATCACCAGGTGGACCATGAACTCAACAACATGCAGAACGAAGAGATGGTGCAGAAAAACACATTGGCTGTCGAAGAGAAAACTGGTACACAGGAAGAATTTTTCAAGGAATTTTCATACTTCTGTGCAAATTATTCCAGCAATTTCGCCAAAATCAGTATCAACAGAAATGCTGATCAACTGTTCACTGGGGAATTCTTAATTTCAAGCTTCTGGCAATTTTGATAGCTTTACTACCATCAGTCACAGCGAGTCTGCTCTACTTAGTGCTGAGCAAACTTTATTTGTCATCAGCTAAGATACGATCGCGCTGACTGCCATCCATCAGTTGACTGTATTAGCTGCTCCAGCGTACACAAAACACAACGCAGAAGGAAACCCACTCCTCCTAATGAAGTGCTCTTTAGTCTCTACGTTCTGAACGGACACTCACTCTCCTCATCGTATTTTGAGCCACTGCGATCGCTGATGAACTTCCTGCTGGTGAGCACCTCACTCAACAAGCCTAAACCCAGCTTAATAAACAGCGATTTTACAGAAGAAAAATGCAAAGCTCCCCCTCCATCCACTTATCAAACTGCTGCATATGCATCACCGCCACACACAACCCGTTTCCTCAGAACTCGACATCTGACAGATCATCAGGAAAACAGAGCTAATCTGTCCGTGCCCATCAACATCGTCTCATAGGTGACTGCCAGCTACTTAAGAAGCTATCCAAAAGAAATGTCACAACTCTTTTTCAAGACACTACAAAAGAAATGTTCCAAATAAAATAAAGCAAATGCGAGTACAAGTAAATGAGCCAAAGAACTTAATAAAAAGAGATTGATTAAAATGAGGACCAGAATGTTCAAAAAGGACTGAGAGTGAGAGGTGCCAAAGGCGCATTAAATGGATTCAATGGCTTTAGGTTTTAAATGCTTTTGGACTTCTCAGCAATTTTTAGCCAAAAATGATAATTCAAGTTATAATCAAAATTCTGATGTCACTTAGGAAAAAGAAGGTTGAAATTTCTCCTTTGTAAATGAGCGCTGCTCCACTTACACAGGAGAAATATCCCTTTATAGTGATGGAAAATCTTGCCTACAGAATTTTAAAACTTAATGCTACAATATTCACCAGTATCTTAAAACCCTCCCCCATTAAAATCTGCCTTAAATTGTTTGGTGCAATGTTCCCATAGAGTGTTAGCCTCTCTGTTTGCATCTATGTTTACAGCATTGTCTGGATCGTTTTAGATCTCTGAAGTTCGCCTTCATTTCTCCTCTGTCAAGCCAAGCGGTTCTTTCAATAACTAGTAGACTAGGACTCAACATACTACAGATTTCTTCAAAATATAATTTCAAGACTTTTATATTTAAAAACTTTAATGAGAAGCATAGTAAACAGCAAGATAATAGTTCAGTTTTCCCTTTAATGCCAGTTTCAGTATCATTTTACGTTGTACAAAAATTTATTGTAATAAGAACAACAAAAAACATTCTAATGACGTCTTTTGACATCTCGTCATTTAAAATTCATGACCACATTTGTTTCATTTCAAATGTTATTTGAGAGTTTTTCAGCATACTTGGCAGATTAGATATAGCAGCAGGGACAAACTGCAGCCATCCATAGGAGAATATACCTTTATGTGGGTGCTTTGGGGATGGAACATCTATAGCTGTAAGGCAAAAAATGCCATCATAAATTTGGATGGCATTTACAAAGCCCTCTAAAAAGTCTTTGCATATGATTATAGCTGAGGTATGATATTTTTGCAAGTAAAAGACCCAGAATAGATTTATGTTTCCACTATATCGTAGATGCATATGGATGCTAAATTGCAAGGGATACTAAAGGGAATTTTAGTAACTGAAGAGGACGGAGTCAGTTTTTCTTTTCTTTTCTTTTTTTTTTTTTAATTTTATTTTCTCCAAAATCATTTGCTCATTATTTGCATGCCATCAAAGGATCATTGGCTGCCCAGGCTATATATAACAGTGATGGCTGCTGAACGCCAAAGGCATGAGATGGAGATGGGTAAATATGCAGATTTTTTTGACCTGTGACCTCAGTTACTGCATGGTAATGTTTTTAAATGACTTTTATGATGACAAGACTAAGTTTGGTGTTAATATTGGTTTTGAAAACTTAATCGGTATACGCTGCCATTGAACATATGTTTTAATTAGTAAAAGAGCTGCGGTCAGGATTGAAAATAGCTCAGGTAATTTACCACGTACCGTAAAGTCACCTGATTTCTGCACAATTTGAGGTGAAGAGTTTAAACATTATCCCAAAGAGAGAAAGAGCTGCAAACTGAATTCATGTGCATTGTACCAAACTGAGATGGATTTCTAATTTGACAGGTCAAGAGTGTACTCATGGAACTGTTATGTATTTGCTGTCCAGCGGTTCGTGCTATTTTGACCATATGACTGCCTAGGTTTGACGGTCACAGGACCGAACGGGCATCTCATTTCTCCATAACACAAAGGAGAATTTGTAGCTGACCTACAGCTGCTGTGCTCTTTAACTGGAAAGTGGCCACTGCCAGTTGTACGCCAGTGAGCGCCCGCTGCAACGGCACCGGCAGCGCCGGGGGAAGGCTTGGCAGCTCCCAGAGCCTTCAACCGCTCTCCAACAGATCGGCGATACCGCATAGGTGACATCAGCCTCGTTTTTCTGCATTCCCAATGGCTTTCAGATTTGGGGAGGAACAAAGAACCCCCATAGAAAAGAAATAAAATTGCAGAGAAGGCAGAGGACAGCGGTTTGGCTTTGGCACCATTTCCAGAAGAGCCGTGTGTGACCAGGTCTGCTTGTGGGATCTGCCCAACACCTCTCTCATCCACTGTGCAATTTAAAACACAGAGGGCTCAAAGGGGAAAAAAACCCTGCGAATTTCATGAAAACAGGCATGGGAAGGGCAGAGGTAACATAGAAGTGCTGTCGCGCTGGGAAAGTGCTCGGCACGAGCTGTCTCCTCGCAAGATGCCGGAGAACCCACAGGAGAGGGACACCGAGGACAGCCCCCCACCCCACACCAAATGGCGATGCACCGAGAACGAGAGCATTGGCATTGTTTGAATAAGCACACCCACCATGTAGTGCTCCGCGGTGTTCGGGGTTTCTTAGATATCCTGATTTTATAAAAGAAAGTAAAAGAAGAAAAAAAAGAAACAAGGTGAGAGAGAACACTATCATATTTTGTAGCAAGCAGGATACTGTGTGAAATCTTGGCCCAGTGAAGTGATAAAGGGGAAGCTTTCAGTTTGCTTAAGGGAAAACTTAGGAGCAAATAGTAAAATTACCAAAATACCACATTGCAGAAAATGGGCGCATTTAGGTTCAATTAAGCTGTAAAAAGGAAAATGGCACTTTAGCTTACAAAAACAAAGGGACAGAGGGAGCTATCAGAAGTAACTTTACAAGATTTGTATGCATGAGGATGCTGCTTCACTGGACCAAGAAAGCTACAGTATGGGACAGGATTTTGCTTTTATCAGACACTTTGCTAGATAGCTTTGTCGACCCTCAGAAACTGCTGCTCTGGCATTAGGAAATAATCCTACATAACTCTATCTCATGAGCTTAGGAACACAGAAAAATAGCCATGCCAAATCAGATTACAGGGATCCACCTCGCCCAGTATCCTCTCTCTGACACTGGTAACTAATGGGTGCCTCGGAAAGAGTAAGAGACCGGGGAAAGCAAACAGTGATAATTCTCCAAAATACTCTCTCAGTGATTTGCGATTCAAGGACTTCCAGGACAAAGTTGATATCGTGGTAATGAAGCTACTCGAATCCAAATGCACAGATTTACACCCCCCTCCTCCCCTTGGTTTTTTTTTTTTGGATTTCTACCCCCGTGAGATTTCTACTCGTCACACACAAAAAAGGTTTCACAGTTTGGTGCTGGCAAGTCCAGCGTTCTTGCCACTAACTCGCAATGAGCTAACAGCTTTCGAGCCCAATGATGTTATGTGTATAAGAGCATCCAACACTTTTTCCTACGTAAAAAAGTGACATGTGTGCTGAGGTGCTCGCAGTGTGTATACTTTGGGAGATTTTATATATATATATATAATTTTTTTTTTAAAGCAAGAATCTGGCTGTAAATTGCTATTAACATTTGTCAGTATATGTGTAAAACACATGTTTCAGAAGAATAGAAGAGAGAAACTGTCACTCACTGGGAAGCTTTAGAGCTATCTGGCTCCCTGGGAAACTGCATGCAACTATTCTGGTGTCCAAGGGTTTGACCAGTGAGTTTCCTCTCCCTGCAAAGAATGAATGCAGAAGTAATAGAAAGGCTGAGGGGGACGATTTTTAGCAAATGCCTAAAGATACTCCTACGCTGCCCGCTCCAGCAGGTAGGAAGCAGGCGGGGGCAGAAAAAGGGCGGGAAAGGAGTGACGCCGAACCTGAGAGGGCCTCGCGCACCCACAGCTCAGCCCTCTGAGGGCTCAATATCCCGACAGTGACTTCCTAAACATCGTCCTTTTCTATCCGCTTTTTCAGGGGTGTTTTTCTGCAGTTTTAGTTTTCTAATCGAATCGGTGGGAAATGGGAATTTTTTACTTCATTTATAAAAGGAATCAGTAAAAGTAGGGGTCTAAAAAAAAAAAAGCTTTTCATTTTTGATGGCGTCTTGACTCTGGAAGGTTCTAAAGGCAGGAGTGATATAGTAGGGAGTCCCTGTAACTTTACTTAAAGCAAAAATTAGAAAGTGATCGAAAAGTTTTATAGAGAAAAGCAGAAATATAATTTTAAGCCTCTTAAAATTGCCTGAACTGTGAAATCAAGTAATGAACACTAGAAAAGGACCTGTCAGCTGGAATCAAAGCTTAGACTAGTCAGCATTTTCTTCCTAAACCTTATTACGGCAAAGATTTTTCATCTCTGCGTTCGGTTCATCCCAACAAATAAACCGACTTGACCTCCACCTGTTGGGCGCTGAAGTGCGCTGTCATTTGGACTAAACCCTATTCTTCCCCTTCAAAGCCCTCGGCACCGCCGGGAAGGTGGGAAGACGCAGCTGCGCTCCCGTTTTCAAGTTGCTACCAGTTCAGAACCACACAGCATTTCACAGCAAAATCGCAAGCAAAAGAAAAAGAAAAAAATGTAGTGCCAATGAATTCTGGAAGGGGGCAACATTTTTCATCAATTTAGCAATGAGATTTTCATCGAAAGAAGTTTTTTTTGTTGTTGTTGTTGTTGTTTTTTGTGTAGTATTATGAACTAGCATCTGAGGCAAGAAACGTTTTGCTTGTGCCATAACAGTGACCCTGTGCTCACACCACGCGGGAAGAACTGCAGAACTTAATGGGAGCTATTTGTGTTTCTTGGATATTTCGTAAATTGAATGCGTTAACTGCTTCAAAGAGGCTCAGCTCCAGATGCGGGTAGCTTTCTAGACTCAGAAACAAGTCACGGCTGTATAATGTAACGTTGCTAAATTAAAAATAAAATAAAAACACAGAACAGCAAGGTATGTCATGAGGAAAACCCTGTAGCTGCAGCAGTCATTTCTTCAAATTTATCATTGTGACAAAAGCATGTAAGAGGCTTTCTAATACAAAGACATATCAGAAAAAGCCATTTCATATAAAGTTGGACTTCTCTGGGTGATTAATGCTACGTTCAACAAAGGAGACAGTGTCTGTCTAATTACATTAAATACTTATCTTCTAGGGATTGGCAGGGTGTTTCTGCTCAATGTCACTTTTCATGACAATGTAATGATAGATCCGTTTACTTACCAGTGCCATTAGCAAAAATTGCACTGTTTTCTCAACTGCCCTCATATCATGAAAATATTTGATTAACACACTGTAGCTTATCTAATACCCTAAGCAACATATTCTGCATAGTTTTCTCTCTATTAAAAGAACAAGATTACAGCTTGTAAAATTTTTATTGCGCTCACACAAAAATAAATGAATAGTGTGTGATATAGCTCAAGTATCTTACTAGTTCACAAAGCAGGTTTATTTGATTTGAAATATTAACTTGCACTGAAAAGATGAAGATTTTGGGGCAAACAAGCAAACAAAGAAAGTCAGGACTCTGAGGCACTGCTCTTTAGTT
Organism: Mesitornis unicolor; assembly: GCF_000695765.1. NCBI lineage: Eukaryota > Metazoa > Chordata > Aves > Mesitornithiformes > Mesitornithidae > Mesitornis > Mesitornis unicolor. The sequence goes on along the minus strand of NW_010178063.1, from coordinate 107,293 downwards.
ATTATTCGCTTTTCATTTCAGCACATCTTTTGAAACTTTTAATACTTTAGGGGGAAAAAAACCCAACTTTCATTCCTTTACTGAAAACCAGATATGGCCATCTCCCAAGTCTTGAAAATTCACCGCATCGTGAACTGACTCTTTGGAGCCATGCCGCTGTGCCAACATCCAGAGAACAATAAACCTCTGGAAGAATGTACACTGCCAAGGCAGTTTATATAGCAACAAGATTTAATTTCGTCAACCTATATTGAAGAGAAAGGCTGTGATGTAACATCCTAGCAGTATATATCAGCTACCTGATATTTACTAACAAGGTTAAAGTACTATCTGTTTGTCTCAGCACTCTTCATAATTCACTTTTTAATGGATGGACAGGAAAAGTCAGCAGTGTATGGCACAGATCATTTCAGAAATAGGACAAGACAGCTTACGGCAGTAGCTATTTCAAAACACGCTCCCTCTTTCCATAGGATCACATCAAAAAGCCTATACTTAGCTGCTACAATACTTCAAGTCTGCTCCTAAATCCTTTGAGGGGATCTCAAAGTAAACCAGCAAATTTGAAAAGCAAAGAGTCCTGAGGAGGAGTGGCACCGTCAACTGGCACTACATATGGTTCTCGTCTTCTTGCTATGAAGGCACATGGGAAGAAGCTTCCTTCAGTGAGGAGCTAGGACATCAACCCCATTTTGTTACAGCTCCTTGTGCTGCCACGAAATGGCAGCAAGAACGTAGCAAAACTGACGGGTATCAGGCATAACCTGACACGGCAATGCAGAATTCGCCCAAACTGGCTTTTAAAATCCCTTGCAACTGACTCTTGCAGCGAGAGGATGACACCGCAGCCAACTGCCACATATGACTCTCCAAATTAATAATGGATTTAGGATATTCGCTCCCTGAGCTGCGAGGGTTCGGGATGCGCCTGCAATTATCTAGATATGAGTCTGACACACATTATCCTTCTATCAGTGTCATTTCCCGGAGTAGCCAACAGATTATCGGCAGCTTTGTGATATTCCAGGTGTCAAAGAAGAATTAAACCCCCAACAATTGCCCAAACAAAGGGACAAAAGGCGGGATCCGTGTTTCTGAGCCCTGCATATCAATTTAATATGTGCAGCTGACAACGATGCAAATGTCCTTGGGAGAGGGGCGGCAAAGATCCGTGCCCAAACATCATCCGCCCGCCACCGTCAGCAAGATGGCAGGGACCAGCAGCGGGAGGATTCCCAGCCCAGGACACATGCCTCGGCAGGCAGAGCAACCCAACGAAACAATCCTCTGGTTGGGGAGAATTTTGGAAGCACCTGATATGGAAAAGGGCCCTAAACAAGCCAGATGGTACTTTTAGCTGGCAGCAGAAAGTAGGAGACAGCCAAAAGCATTACGGCATTTCCCCAAGAGGCCAGCAAATCGATTTTTAACCATTTCTTTTTCAAAGTGACGCTATGAATATAAAAAATAATGTTTCTATGCATTTTTAAACCGCTAATTTTATGAATAATACACTTAAGAAGGCAACAACTGGAAGAGATGAGAAAGCAATGGATTTTCACTTTCCCAGGGTGGCTGTATATTTGACATCAGGTTTCTATTCAGTCGCTGCCACTGTTTACTCTGAATTAAGTGCCGGTTTTTGTTCAGGGTTTTCCACATAACATTAAAGAGAAAAATCCTGCAAAAGTAGAGAAATAGCACTGTAAAATCACAATAGCACAATAGTTCACAGGACAGGGGAGAAATGCTGTTTGTAAGAGTGCTTTGCCCTCTTAAAACCTGCCCCCCCCAAATTATTGGGTTTCTAGATGATCATCCTTTTAACAGAGGGCAAGCAATTTATTTAATAGTTGGAGTTCCCATTTGGCTAAGGATTTGCATAAGAAATACAGCTGTTTTGGGGATCTTTTAATGTCTAAAATCTCCAAACAGCCAGAATTCGTAATTCCGTCTGTATGGCAGGGCTCTTCTCAGAAGCGGTTTTGCTGTCCCATGTCCAATCTTTGCTTGGGCAGGAGCAGCAGCTCCTTGCACGGTGCATTCAGATTTGGTGTGGCCAAGGGGTTTCCACTGAAGGGATGGAAAAGAGATGTAGGTTGTGAGGACTGAAAGAGCAAAGTGAGGCAGAGGAGTCACGAAACAAGAGGGAATGGCCACTACCCTTTGCCTGAAAGTTGCACCTCACACCTAGGGTTGGCCAAGTTCAGAGGAAGAGCCAGGACGATGCTGTACCTTCATTTGCCGTTAATTCAGTTTATTTAAAGGCAAGGGTTAAATCTGGACTACATCCAAAGTGCTTTCTCCTCTTTGGAGCAAGGTGATGCATTAGTGTATTGTATCATAGAGAACTCTCCTGGAGACAAACCTGGGCTGCTGTAATAAAATGGGACGTTACACGTCAAAGAAAAGTCCATACATTTGTATTTTTCAAATCTAATCCTTACTTTTAAAATCAAATGTGTTTCCCTCCCATAGGTGGAACCTAAGACTGCCTCCAGCCCTTGCTGAGATAAAACAGTAGAGTATTGAAGAGTACTGCTCTTGGACATGAGGACTGCAGGTACCATCTCGCTTTGCTGGCTTTTGGGGGTTCAAAGTTCTGCACGCAAATCCCAGTGAGGCAAATGAAGATGTGCATAAAACAGTAAAACAGCCTATAATTTTGCAGCCAGTTTTAGCAACAGGATCTCTTCTGTTTTGCTTTTTGGTGTATATCAGCCTAAAAATAGCAGCAGCCACTGATGTCAAGGAAGAGCAGAAAGGATGATCTCACTGGGGCTGCGGAGGTGGAGGATGCTATGGATCACCCGCCCGCCTCTGAGCACGACACCAGTGAAACCAGAACTGTACCCAGCATAAGCGCTGGATGAAGACCCTGCTCAACTTTGAGTCTCTGTGGGGCTGGAAAATGAAAGAAAACTAAAAGTAATTAAACAGCATCCCTTATTTATTGCAGTGACTCCAGCGAGGTGAGGCTGGATGGGGTAGCACCGCATGGATGCTGTAAGCTCAGGGGTTATGGGTCAAGGTTGCAGCCTCCTCATTTTGGAGCTGCTATCACAGCACTTATACATTCCTGGAGGTATAGGATGGCTCCGCAGCCACTCAGCCAAATTGTTACCTGAGCTACGAGGCTGCTGGAGAGATTTCTCTGCTTTCCTCTGCTCGCTGACTGCTGCGGTCAAAGTGTTGGGGCAGCACTTAACTTGAAGGAAAGTAACCAGGGAATGATTTATTCACTGCTTCTGGCAGTAAAAAAAGAACTGCTATGGAGCATCAAGCAAAATGATCAAGCAACAAACAAAAGAAGTGTTTTTTCCTTACACGGTGCTGTGTAAAACTGGGACTCGCTGTTGTGGAGGTCAAAATAAGGAATGGGTTGAAAACACCTGAGCACATCTCTGCAAGAAAAGTCCAGGGAAGGCTGTCAAACACAAAGATGTGAACAGAGTCTCTGGCTCATGAAACCAAGCTGTTTGCTGCCAAAATCCGTGGCAAAATCTGAAAAGCATCACTGGATGCCTGTGCTGCTGGTGTATTCTTTCCATAAGTGTCCAGTACCAGCTCCTGTCCCAGACCGTGTGCTGGGTGAGGTGAGCCTTTGGGCTAGCTGAGAAAAGCCATTTTTTCCTCTCCACAGTTTTGGTGGGCTGGAAAGTGCTCGGCAGCTGAGAAACGGGGAAATGGCAGTAGGAATTTAGCTCAGTGAAATTAAGATCACTTTGTGAAGAAGCAGGGGAAGATGTAGAGTGAGCGAGGCACACAGTGTGGGAAAGGAAATGGAAAAAAAGAGATGTAATGTGGTCTGCTTCCTGCTCCTGGTCCTCTACCATCTCCTCTCTGTCCCCCAACACCTCTCATTGCACATTTTAACTCTGGGAGAGCATGCTTCCTTTAAAAGAAAGCCCGTTCTCTCTTCTAAAGCGAAGATCAAGATGTGTGCATGGAGCACAGTAGCCGCACTGTGCGCTATGCAGCGGAGTGATGGTTGTACTGAGGATGTTAATAAACAGTGCCGAGAGCAGAACTTCTGCAGAAAAAAGGGTGTATGTTACGTCTCTCCCCCTCTCCCCTGTCTCATGCAATATTTACACAGCTGCGCTTTGTAAAATGTGTAGGGGAGGTTTTTATTATTATTTTTTGGTAATTTATTTACCTAAGATAGCCCAGCATCTGTTTTGCGGTGAGCTGCTTTCGCAAAGTTTCACAGTTGCCTTGACTGATGCAGAAGGAGGTCATGGTCCTTACGCAGTGATCCTAAAACCATTTGTTTCAAGCCCTTCGCCATTCTCTTTGGCTAATTTGTGTTCTGGTCTGTGTTTTTGGTTTGTCCTCTACTTGGAAACGTGCAGCCCTTGGGAAACTGATCTGGCTAGGTGAGTATTTTACTTATCTATTTTATAAAATGCAGAAGTGCACAGGAATTTGCAATAATATGCATCATTTACTGGCTCTCAATATGTACTGTCTATTGGCTCTGAAGAATACTAATATTTTCCAGCTGCCTCCAAAAACACAGGATTTCAATGCAGCCTTTGCAGTGGGTCCTTTCCCATGACTGCCTGCACAGGTGATGAAGACTTTTCCTGTGTCCTGAAGAATTAATAGGCCTGAACGTTTCTGTACCAGCAGCATACCACAGGAGATAAAATATTGCTCCTGCTTCCCAAACACATTAGAAAAAGCAAGTCTGCTGATCTCAACTGCTAAGACAGCACATGAAAGGAATGCAGTCCATTTCCTAACCCAGATCTAATCTATAGAAGAGTTTATAGATCCAAGTCAACATCCTGAATTGGTCCCAGAAGCGAACAAGAAAACTAGCTCAACTTTTGGAAGACAGGTACAATGCTTTCAATGTGTTTAATCCCATTTTGCAATTAGACAGTCCCACGCTGCGCTATCGGATGATCTTCAAGGATAACTGCATCTGAGGAGACCCGTCTGGAGCTCACAAAGATTCATGTCTGACAGACATCAGCAAGACAGACACAGCCATACAAACAGACGGTGCTGCTGTCCTTTGGGGCTCCTCTCTGAGGAGACGTAGAAAGTGCCAAGGAAATGTATAGGATTTACTTGGAGTTGAAAATGAAGCACGAACCACATCACTGTCTTTGCTTTATGGGAATACATTAAAGAGAATGGGTGGCAGAATAGGGCTCAGCCAGCAAGGACGTCTGAGGAACGTAGGCCATGGACTACCAATACTGCACAGAAACCCTGTGGTCATCAGGAATCGTGGTTCCAGCCTTTTTTAAAACACTTTTTTAAACACTAAAGCTTTCCTATCAATCTGAGAAATGATTCAAATGGTGTGTGTGGAGCCAGAAATAGCTGTGGTGGTCTTACGGCTGTCTCAGCACCAAGACCTGCTTTTAACTTGGTCATTAAAGCCAGTGGGAATACTACGTATGGATGGTGCTACACCAGCCGAGAACACAGCTTTTATCTAGTATCTGAAGTGAAATGCTTTCTGCATTTTTTAACTCAGAACTCCTACAGCTCCACAGCCGGTTTTAAATGATGCATTTCCTGACATCTGGAATTAGATGCAAGCAGCAGAGGCACAGCATTGACTTCTCTGGGACCGCGCTGAAGGGATGTTTTCCTCAGGGGATTACAGCAAAGCTGAGGCATGTGCTCTAATACTTGCATGGGATTATTAAATTTATTAAAAATGGAAAATACAGTTTAGGCTGAATCTGAGGACCAAGTTTGTTGTGTTGTCCAGTTTCTGGAAAACCATTTGAGAGGTGTGAAAACACGGAGGACTTCTCAATCCAAAGTGACTTTTTGATCAGCAGCTCTTTCCCCGCCTCCAACTTCGTTCCCTCATTTGGAGAGGGGAATGCCAGCAGCATGGCATGTTGTCACAGGTCTCATGCTGCTACAGGAACTGCCAAAGCAAAGCTGAGCTATTGATCCAGTGGCAATTTGCTGTCAAAACGACTATGTCTGTTACAGCAAATGAGTTGTGTTAATCATTTTACTTGATGAACGCTATTGCCAAATACTGACAACGCTCAAAGCATCACCATGGACCCGCTGCGCTTTTCCTGGCTCACGTTAAGTTCTTGATCTTTGCTGGCCTTGACCAATTTGAGTTTAAGCTACCCATTAAGGTGCAGCTCTGGAAAAGTTCTGTTTAAAATAAACAACAACTTGTATTGGTGAGTAACTCATCAGGTATGCAGCAGCCTGATTCTGATTGCCTGGCAGAGAAACACACACATTTTGTGCAGTATCTGATAAAAGATCTATAATGTGCTAACACAAACCTATCATGTAGCACCTGTGACTAACAGATTGTGATATCAAAGTCTTGATGCCTAAGTGCTCCTGTAAATGCATTAAACTTTTAGCGGCAGGAACTGTAGACTGCCGGTGACAAGGAGCTGATATGGTATTTCAGTAGCAGTTGATAAGTGTTATTGCTCTTAGAAGAAAAGGAAAATTGTATGTTCTGGAAAACCACTGGGCAGCTTGTGTTTTGATGGGATACTGTACTGCAGAGAGTGGGGATGGGGGAACACATGGCCTCTGCGAAAGCAAGAAGACATTTAAGAAAAGCTCTGTACTCTTCAGGAGCTGGAGTTCCTTGGAGTATGCACCTGCTGTTTGGCTTTGGGCATCGACCTGTTCCCTTAAAACCAACTTTTTAGGTGGCAGCATGCACATGGGGCCACGTTTAATCCCCTGTACTGGTAATGGAAGCGTGAAAGGCAGTGCAGGCCCAAGCACGCTCTGCATCTCGGCCGTGGCAGAACGAGGATGTTGGGAGACTCTGTAAGAGTGGGCAGAAATGTGGGAAACTGCGTGTAAAGCCTTGGAGATGAGAAGAGGCATGGGTCTGAAGGGAAGTCTGCATGCTCATGGCATCTCTTCAGCTTACCAACACATATGACCCTGATGAAATTTTCTCTCAAAATGTTATGGCCACCAGAGAAACGCGATCTGTTCCTGACCTCCCATTCAAAGAGCCCCGCTGTGCCGTGGGCTGGAGGTTTCTCTGGTTGCAGAATGTTCCCACTGTCTCCAGATATGAACTTCGATGGAGGAAAAAATGGCCCTGGTGCCCGCTGATAGATGTGTCCAGGTATGCAATGAAGCTGCTGCACCAGGCAGGTACAATCTCTTGGCTGTGTGAGTGTGCGGTCTGACTTTGCTGTACACCCTGAGAACTGGAGAGCAAGACAATGTCACATCTGGGAAACACTGAGGAACTATAATTGGCAGTGATCCTGGATGTAGACCTCCTCTGGGCTAAGGAAAAGAGACGTTTCCTTGGTTTTGCCTTTCTTAAACAGATCTATGAGTATCCAAACAGTTCATCTTAAGGAAATTAATAAAGATCATGAAATTCCTGTGTCTATTTATGAGCCAGTGAAAACTGCCCACTACAGCAAGTCACTGAAAAGTAGTGCCAGAGTTATCTGATATTGAATACTCCAGGTCTGAAGTTGAATGTTTTCCCAGTAAAAAGAGATTATTTTTCTATTCCTTGTTTTGTATAATACATGGTCCTCATGTTTTTCATCGTATTTTCTACAGGCAGCCCCTTGAATCGGAGCACAATCACTGGAAACTCCTCTGAGCTCTGAGTTAGCGCGTGGCGTCGAGGATTTGATGAGCCCATAGCCCTTTTGCCTGAGGACCGATCAGAGGCACTCGGCATCGCTAATGCTGGGACATACTCTACATATTTTATCTTCTTGGTAGCGCCAGGCAACAACTGTGTTTAGGGCATAAAGAACACAATTTAGGATCTCCCTTATTCCACTTTCTCTGACATTTCCAAGATATAATTGAGAACAGATTTTGAACACAAACAATTGTGGTCATCTGATCTGTGCCTGAATGAGTCTTTCTGATGTGTAAGGCATAAATAAAAGTTTCTTGTAAATATGGAGAAGTTTTCTTGCGTGCTGAGGATCTGCTAAGAAAGCTCATGCCAAATTTAAAAGAAGAGTTATTGACACAAGAGTGTGGACTGGTTGCCTGCACGTGGTTGTTCCATAAAAAGCAACGGGGAGAGGCATGGTACCATTAAGCTCGGGGTCACTGCAAGGGAAATACTCCAGAATGGGATCGCGACATTTCAGCTGCGTAGAAATTGCTCAGAAATTATTTTCAGACAGCCCCATAGATGGTGGCATGAGCATGAGCAGCCCGAGCAGTGCAGTTAGCAGTCGTGAGGCTGACTTCATCAGCATCTTTACTACCAAAGACGTGTCCTGCAGCCTAACTGGGAGCTCTCTGGCTTACTGCAGGTTCACATGATATTATCAACTTCATAAACCCCTGGAAATACATCTTTCACTCATGCAGTGCAAGTGTTATCACCAAATCCTTAAGGTTTCTGCACTGGAAGTCTCATTTGGGGTTTTCAAGGTGAGGACACCTAAAAGCCTTGCCCCGCTGAGGTGTTGCTGGGGCGAGGGAACGCAGATGACCACGGGATGATGCTGTGCCACGCTGCAGAAATACAGTGGGAGTAAAACCAGCAAACACCGCCCATGTGCTACACTCCAAAATGACTGACAGTGCACAATGTGGACATTACTCCTGGACTGAATCAAGAGAATGCATTAAAAAATGCGTGAGTGGAATACTGATGCACATTAACTCCATCTTCTTTTATGACGGAATTAAAAAAGTTATACCTGTAATTATGGCTTGCCCCCATTACACGCAGAGCTGCCGCAGAACTGAACACGGGCCAGCTCTGTACAGTTCAAAGCCGGTGTGATGCTGCCTTATTTTCTTACTAACATCATCTTTATCCTCTCTTGCCCTTCTCCTCAGTTAACAAGAGTTATGTACCAAAAGTGCTGAGATAAAGTAATGGTAAAGAGGATACCGCAAAAGGTATTTGAAAAGCAGAAGTAATTTACTACACGTCTGCTTTGTTTTACTTCCTAAGCCTTCCTGTTGTGAAGGGAAATTCATCTTTTCTGGCAGACTCCAGCCTTTTTAGGCCTGAGAGCTCCCCAGGAGCTTTCGAGTGCAGGTAAATGGATGTGAGCCTCAAGGAGTACAGTGCAAGAACATGGGATTAATGTTGGGTTTTGCTTTGGCTGTCACGTCTGACGTATAAGAGCGCTACACCCTTGCTCGCGAGAAGCATCTCGATGTAAAAACCACAAGGCTGAGTCCTCTGCTCATTGCTATGGGTCTGAAATACCACAGATGGAAAGGGCACAGTGCTGATGGGTGAAGCAGGTAGGATCTGCACCCAGCAAAGCCCCCATGAGACAGACACTGGGGTGCTCCAAGCCCCGGGGGCTGTGATGTGAAAGCGCAGAGGAAGGGGTGTGGATGGACCATAGGTGCAGCCTCATTCTGCACGCAGCGGAGACCCCAGGAGTAGGCACAGGGGAAGCATCCAGTGCCTAATCCAAACAGCACACAGAGTGGTTTTGTCCTCTTCTGTTCTCCTGCCAGTTTGCACATATGTTCGGAGCATACAGCCTGCCCTCCAAAGACCACTTACAGGGGCAATCGCAGGGAAGCAAAGCAGGAAGAAAGTATCCAAAAAGGGAATTTGTTCAAGAGAAAAAAATGGAGACAGATGCAGAGCGGCGAGTCACGGCTGGCGGTAAATAACCCTCTGCCTGGAGTGCTCTCTTTTTCTAAGAGCAGTTCACATATTCCATTTCAGATTTCCTTTCTAGGAAGTCGAATCTTTGTTTTCCTGGCATTTGTTCTTTTTTTTTTTAATTTCCCCTATATGATTTTTCCTTTCTGTATGATCAAAAATTGCCCTCTTATTTTCCCTTTCTCCTCTGTGTTGTGCTCTCCTTCAAGGGCAACATTTCTCCCATCTCCCGCTCATGCAGACCTAATTTCCCTGCACTGTCCCAGGCAAATCTTTCACTACAACTCCCTCGCAGTCTCTGTGCCACAAGCACTTCCCTGTGTCTCCACATGTGCAGCTCATGGATGCTCCACACCTGCTCCTACGTTTGAGTCTCCTTTTTCTCATGTGCACACCTCAGAATTAAGCAAATGCAATGCACACAGACAGAATATTCATCCTCTCGCTTCCATAAACCTGTCAAGGCGTATAGGCCAAGAAGCTATCTCTGCATAAATCTAAATCTCCTGCGAGGAAGCAATCTACTCAAAGGCAATAAAGCCAAAGGCTATATTATTATCTTTGGTGTGGATCCTACTGGGCTGGGAGGTTGGCTGCTGGCTCCTCTCTGACTTTCCTTCCAGCCAGCACAGCCATCCCACAGACAAGTCTGAGCTTCCTTTCCTTGCTCTGATTTCCTCCTCCTGCCGCTTGGCCAGGAACCCAAAGGACAGGGTTTAATTATGGAGTTTGGAAGCCCGACTTACGCTGCTCTGCCAGCACAGGACAAAACTTCAGCCTGGCTCCCAAAGCAGCATCAACCTGCACTGCCGATACCTGCGCTATCCCACGCAGTGTCAAATGAACCACGCGGAAGAAATGCCAAGGCAAACAAAAAGATGGTTTTAGTCTTTAAACTTCTACCATGAAATTCACTGAGAAAAAAGCCCAAGACACTGAAGCTCAGAGGTTACTGTATGTTAAAACAGTGTCATCATTTTGACTGTAGATTAAATAAATAGCAAGGCCTTTTTCTGGACAGGAGAGACATGGGAAGGGATGGATCAGAAACACATCCAGGCTCCAAAGCTCCCCTCTCAGAGAGGAGCACTGCAGCAAGCCGCCGGGTAATACGGGATGTTAACTTCATCTGTACGGCTTTCGGATGACAAATATATTTTCTAGGCAGATGCCCTGTTGAAGACTCATAAACCATTTTACACTTCTGGAGATGAAGCCCCCACATCAAAGGCAAAGGGTTCAATACCTGACCCAGGTGTGATTTCTGAGGTAGGACAGGGCACTGCGCACAGATCTCAGCAGGATGTGGCCCTCAGGGGCAAGCACCTTGTGCATTGACATAGCACGGTCACCCTGCATGAAAGACACTTCAGCACTGCCTTGTCCTTCGCCACTGATGAGCTGTGGCTCTTCAGGTGATCTCCCTGCCAGCCGTGCTCTTGCAGTGACCCTGTTTTCCAGAGAAGCTGAGGCAATGAATTCAGAGGAGAGGCTGCTGGAAAGCCTCAGCTGAAGTACTGGGGTGGGGCTGCATGGATAAGGCATAAAGTTGGTTTGAAAGTGCATCCCACGCAGGCAGGATAAAGCGCTTTTTCTTCATTGCTGTGACAGTGATAGATAGCGTGGTGAATCTGAGCTGTATCTAGTTGGTACCTGGCTCGAGTCCCTGATGTTGCAAGGTGATTTTCTGCCATTTCACAGGCAAGCCTAAGCAGAATCTGGGATTCTTCTGCAGTAAGGGAGAAAGGTCACGAGGAAGGAAAAGCCTCTGCTCTGACTTGTTCTTGCCTTTCTGAGCACCTCAGGAGGTTTGACATGGGCAGTTGGGTTTCTTTGTGATGGGCACGCAGTGGTGTAAGAGTGGCGGAGATGTTTTGGAGGTGTAAGGCATTAGGGACTTCTCCAGCCCAGCATCCCAGTGCCACCACCCAGCCAAGACTTGGATGAGACAAAGGCAATGCCCACACGTGGGGAAAGCCACCAGAAGAGACAGCAAAATTAACAGCCAACCTCTGGCTGTCGCACAAATGGAGACCATTTGTCATTAACAAAGAGCACCCCAAACTTTGGGGGGAGCCAGCCCCCAGTCTGACAGTGATGTAGAAGCAGTGACCCAGGCAGCTTTTAGCCATCTGCGTCTGCAGAGGAGGTTGCGATCTCTCCCTTTCAGTGGGCGCTGAGCTTTTGTTCGTGTTTTTGCCGCTCTGCAAGCAGACCAGTTTTGTAGAAGGTGAAGCTCTGCCTGACATCATCTGGAGCTGATGGAGGAAACAGCCCCTGGTGCCTATGGAGCAGGGCACCTCCCTGAAAACACCAGGGCCCTGGGGATGGCGGCGGCAAGGCAGGCACGGGGAGCCTGGCACTCGTCTGCCTGCAGGTCCACCCTCTCCTCCTGCCAAAGTGCCACATCTGCAGGCAATAAGGGCCCACAAGCTGGCTCCTCCTCATTAGAGGAGAGAGGGCAGCTGGCAAGGGAGCCTCTGAGGGCTCCCAGGCGCAGGAATCAGTCCCCTCCCAGTCTGGAATAGCCCAAATTTGGTGACTTTCTGGGCATGCTGTAAAGGACAGCTGTTTGACAGGGTCTCCAGAGAAAGCTGTGGGTATGTTTCCTACATGATGAAGGATATAGGTGGCTGGCCAAGTGCCCACAGAACTGATTTTAATGCTGTTCAGGTTGAATTTACTTTTCTGTGCTATATAGTTCATTATACACAGGGCCCTAGACAAGCATGTGTTGTTTCTAAACAAACCCAAACCATGCTATTTTAAATCCAAACCAACGAGGAAGGAAAAAAAATAGGTATTGAGAAAGATCCTTTGGGCTGTTCAGAGGGCCCTCAAACACTGGGAGGCTGGAGATGAAAGCTCTGCATGCCTTCATCTAACAAATAAGACTTCTGTCATTTTGATTTGCAATAAATATTGAATATTCAGCTGTACACAAAACGGAGGCATTAACTTCATCTATGGATGTAGCGCTGACCCAGAAAAATATTTTCAATAGTATTAAGCACCCAGATGATCAAGATACGCGATCGATGGACAGTTAAGTATGTAACATAACGTAACCCAAAAGATGATCAACAAGAAAGATCATACACAAAAATTAACTGAGAAAAGCCAGAAGAGCTGCTCCCTAAACCTTACGAAGTGTAACACAGATGATATCTATCTTGATATGAAGCTTCCAATCACACTTCATGGTATTACAGATTAATAAAACAACTTCTGTAAGTCTCTTAAAAGTCATTACTAAGTGAACTCAAGTGTTGTACGGTGCTTGAAAAGTCCTCCTACCTTATATCAATTTAGGGATATTTATTTAATCAGTGTAACTGTAGGGCACAGTCCAAACAGGTACTGCTTTTTGCTAAGTGATTGTCACCGCTATCCCAGAATCGAATCTGGATGTTTTTGACAGAAAAAGACCGCCTATCTTTTGCTGCATTATTTAAATACTTCAGATATTTGGCCAAAACACAGAAGTGACACACTACAGAAACATTCACAGCTGCAGAAGCAATAAATCCACTACAATATTTTCACTAGACTGACCTTTTCTCGGCAGAAGTTACAAGACATTTAGGATCGATCACCTTTCTAAACCGCATTCAGTATTTTCTGATAACAAAACAGAGCAACTGGAGAGGATGCTGTGGGGCTCCTGAAAGCCGGGGCTTACCTGGCTCCACTTCATGCCATCCGCTTGACTGGCTGCCGCTTCCTGGAGAGCGCCCTTGGCTTGTATAGAACGGCTCCTCACCAGGGCTGTCCATCTCATCCTCCACAGACTTGAGACGTTTTGTAGAGCTGAGAACGCAAAAACACAGAGTAAATACTAAATGGATGGACAGGAACCAAGGGGCTTCTGTCCAACCTTGCCAGCCCTGTTTGAGACTAACTGGGTTATGGAAACTGTACCAGATTTTGGGCCAGATACGGGTCCTGTACAGCCACCCTGCCCACCCAACTTCTCAGCATCAACTTCTCATTTCAGATTTGCTTCTTCTTCCATGTGAGACAAAACAACCTCTCATGGAGTCCAAACTGAACCCCTGAACATAGGTTCATTTTACTAAAGGACTGTTTAACATTTAGGCTTTTAGAGATCAAAAAGTAGGACATTTTTCAAAGCACACAGAGGCCAATAAAAAGGCAAGATTTTAACTCGTATTACATGATTTTTGCAATTTGAATGAATATGGTCATGACACACAAGACTTATTTTAACTGTCAGATTTTCCCACAGCTTATTCTGAAAGACAAATTATTTATCAGTTCAAATTTCTATTTTGCAATCTTTTAACCATAACCACTAAATTAACCCAGACTCCAGCCCCATATGATGAAGTGCAGACAAGTGAACGATGAAAGAACTTATTCTTGGTTCAAATGTTCACTTTACCCTAAAAGTACGAGCATTCTACTCTGCAATTGCATGCTAGCAAACACAGAAAGCCCCCACCAGGTACCTCTGGCCAGCGTCAGCACTAAAGGATTCCCCTGTGATACAGCTCCCCTCCCTCCCCAAGGGCTCAGGAGACAGAAGAGCCCTTTCAGTGGTCCCCAGTGGCCACTGACTCAGACTTGGGGAGTTTTGGGAGAGGATCCCCAAGCCAAGGACACTCAACTCGGCTTGATTTGCTCTAATGAGTTGTGCAGACTGCGTGGGGACATTACAGAGAATTTCTCCCCTAAGTACTTTTCCAAGGCTGGGTCAGCTCACTGCTTTTCACCAAACCTGTATTTCATTAAGACTCCAGGCACTCAAGAACAGGCTCCTCTGTGTAGGGGGAACGTATTTAGCAGACAGCGAATATTCCACTGCGATTTCTATGGGTTTAAAATGTGCAGCCTCTGCGCAGTTCCCCACCCGAAGCCTCGCTCAGGTAGGAGCTGGCGGGCGTGCGAAATCACTTTGTGAGAAACAGGAAGAATAACTCTTGCGGTATGCCTGGAATGCAGGTTTGGCCATCCCTTAATTTGGAGAATTGTTATGTGTCAATAGGGGAAATTGTGTGCATACAATATAATTACCACTTGATAATTCTGCTGAGTCTGTGTATTTAAGGAATAATTTTTTTTCTGACTGGGAACAGCCTAATGAGAGGAAAACAAACATATTACCAAGTTATTAACTACCCATGCTGTTTATAATTAGCTCCTTATCAGTGGTAGCTATTTGCAGAAGAATAGAAGAGCAACAATTGAGCTCTTAAGTAACATTAATAACTTCACTTTTTTGCTTCTGGAGTCACGAGTAAATTCTACCTGAGAATGGTGCTAATGATGAGCACTGTAGGGTACGCAGTTTACAGGCAACAATGAAAGAGCACAAAGTTTTAAATTCATGCTTAATGGGAACTGTAGTCACGGAGCTTCATAACGTGCACACCAAGTGCAAGATGCAGAATGTTCTTCCAATCACTGCAAACTGTAAGAAGTTATTGCTAAGAGCCTCTCTTTAAAGATTTTTTTTAAATAAAAACAACAGCTATATTCAAACTATAGAGAATTTTTACACGTGCTCTTGCTTACTGCAAAGCTGGTGGCACTGCAGACTGAGATAAACACGTAAAAGAAGCCTGGGCTGAAGTTAGGCTTTCTTGTCATGTCTTTGAAATAAGTGACCTATTTTGGCTGTGGGGGGAGAAGAAAAATAAAATCAATCTGGTTCCTTAATAGTGTTCAAGACTACTACAGTGAGTGGGCTTGTTTATAAATCTCATCTCATGGATGGCTGAAGTGACAGGTGAAAAAATAAAAAATATCCTTCTTTGATAGTTGGAATGTAAGCCAAACCCAAAATCTGACTAGGTAGTCATCTGCATTTACAATTCAGTTTTCCGAAGGCTGTCACAAATTTCTAAATGCCATACGGAAACCAGAATGCATTACAGGCCAAGGTCCTAAACCAATGTTAGCCTCACAGATAACTTTTTTTTATGATAAAGAATGCTTATCAGTCTATCTTGTGATTTTCCTGCTGGTACAAAGCAGCACATCTCAATATGCTCCAAATTCTCTTCTGCCACAAGTAAAACTCCAACAAATCCAGTGGAGCTCCTCCCCAGCCAGGAGTTACACAAGGCAATGCAGCAGCTTTTCTTCGAGGCTTGTACACACAAAAAGAACTTTAATAGCAATGCAGCTGAACATTCGGCTCTGTGAATCTTGAAACAGCTCCACATCTTGAGGCCCCCAAAGAGCTTGTCAAAGACTTTAATGGTTACTTTCCCCGATGAGTAATGAGGCTGGCCCGGGTCTCCAAGTAACCTGGTAGTAGGCAGAGATTAAATTACCTGGTAGAGGATGTGCTAGGTAAAGACCTCCTCATCGCTCCTGGGCTCATGCTGTAGTATGAAGAACTTTCCAAATCTGAGAGGGAGAAATTAGGGCCTGTTCCTGCAGCTATCGGTGCTGGGGAAACAAAAGAGATTGCAGTCAGTAAGTCATGTGAATAAGGCAGGAACTGCACTTCAAAATCACTTTCTTCTTCCTCATGAGTGTGTTTAGGTTCACGACGAGAACAGGTGGGACATGGAAATTAGGAAATGCTAATGGTAACTGGCATTGCAATTAAGAAGAGGTATATTTTATCAGGAACACAATGTTTCCTGACATACTGTCTTTCTTATATTCCTCCAAAGGTATTCTTTAAAAAAAAATTAAAAATACGGCAAGACTTTCCTTAAGCATTGCTTTTCTATTGATATCCTATATAATATAAATCCTAACATTTAATGAAACTTGTTGCTGTTGCTTTTAGGACAACACTGCATCTGTTGGCACAGCTACAGACAGGCTGCATCATCCCTGTGGTGCGCTTGGCATAATCTATAAGCAGTATAGGCAGGGAAATACACACCTCAGGACCTCTGGTATGTACGTGATGTACATCCACAAGCACAGAGGTTACAAATGCTCCTTGGAGAAAGCACAAAAGCAGATGAGAAACCCGAGTTCTTTTCTGCCTGCAAACATCTGAGTTTTCCTCTGGCCTCTCCTCCAGCTGAATCAGAGCTGCAGACATTTGACTCCCAAAAACCTCTATCCAGCAGTTACCTTCCACTGTTCACCTTTTCTTACCTTATCCAGCACCTACGTTTTATTGTGAGGGATAGGAGCACCTTTAATTTCCCTGTCCTAACGCCTTGGTTTTCTATTAAAACATCATTAATTCCTACACACCCTGAAGTCTGCAGGCACAAGCCTATGAACTCCATGGGCCGTATTCTTCTGAGGACAGAAAAGGAGCAGAGCAGTTTAATACTAAAGTCACCAGCTCATGCATTTCATGAAGAAATGTCACTACAATGGCATATATAACACGGTACCGTATCCACTGCCGCTGTTCCTGTATACAGGGCAGTACAACTTTGGGAGCTGACAATTACAGATGATGATTTTCTCTCACATTTCAGAGACATCTCAAAAAAAGGACGCACCGCACAATAAAATGCCCAAGCTTGGCCTGGGACGCACTGTCTGAGAGCCCCGAATCCCGGCGACAAAGGCGAAGCAGTCTCGGTGCCACACAAGGATGCCGAGCCAAGTTTCATCTTTGGTCTGCGAACCTGGCCCATTTTCAAACGCGAAAAAATATCTTTTGCTCCGACGGGGCAGAAGTGAGGAAATGGAGACAGGATAGCTCCTATCACCCGGCGAACATGTCTGGGCTGAAACGCTGGCTGCTGGGAGGGCTGCCATGGGCTGTAATGGGGCCAGGATTTCACCCCAAGTGTGAAGGAGCTCCCAGTGATTTGACAGAGGAATAATGTAGCTTTGCAGCTGCCTCATCATCCCCACAAGACAATTAGTTGTTGTTTGGCAAGGAGCTTTTAGGAACGTCATTGAGACAAAAAGGGAACAGCCTGGATGGCCGTGGACTTTTAAAAGCACGGGACGGAAAATACACAACGCCATTAAAACTTGAAAAAATCTGGAACGATCGTTAAAAGGAATTAAGTTGGGAAGTAATTTATGACAAGAACACTCAAGCCCTTTGTTATCTTCTCTTAACTATCATACGCTTCCTGCACACTGGGTATATGAAAGGGTGTGTTAACAGAAAGAAAGAAAAATTAAGCATAGTAAAATCAACTCGTTTTATCAATTTGTGCTTTCTGCAACAGTTTCCTGACAGCAGCTACAAGGGGCTGTAAAACTGATGAATTTGCATGGAAAAAGAAACTGGTGTAAGTAATTTGTGTAAAAGGTAACGCGGACACGGACTGCTATAATTCAGACACCCTGCAGATAGCAGACTGCTGCAGTGTGAGCAGTTACGGGTTAGAAAAATGACCACACTGCAGTCAGTCTGACTTGAATGGAAATCAATCATAAAGGTACTCTCTGCAGCATCTACTCCACAGTTTTCAGCAACTTCCTTGCCAAACAGATTTGTGCTCTGTAAACCCTTTGCTGATCAATTCTTCTGTACCCTCTACCTACCAACGCCTAACTTACAGGTTAAGCATACCGTTTTCCAAACAGGAACGTAAAAAGGCAAGCACTAAATTAAAGTGATTTCTTTCTGAGGCACGATGAATTTCCTAGGCATTGCAAAATTTATGAAACAGTTTTATTTCAAGCAGATTTGGAAAAACTGGTATCTGAATAACGCTTTTCTTTCTGTCACTTCCCTCCATTTATCGCTTTCTCCCCAGATCCTGCACGTTTCTGATCCAACCCTTGAATTGGCCCTATAGGAAAATGAAATGTATCTGCAGACCAGGGGTGGAGTAGGAACGACGTCTTGCTAACGCTGTGTAAACTCAGCACAAAGCAGAAAGGGCTAATCACACAGTAATTTCCGCCGGGGGAGCAAACATGAAGGATGCTTGCTTTGTCACTGGCCAAACCACCTTGCCTGATGCAAGAGCCTGTTTGCAACCCGAGGATTAAGAACAAAACCCACCTCCGAAATGCACCAACAGATCTAAGCAGAGAGGTTAAAGTGGCGATGGGCACCTGAAACCCCTTGGCAAGTCCTTACACAGGGGTCACCATCCTGATTTACTGTCATAAAACACAGCAACGTGACGTGCAAAGCCCACTCCGAGACCGTCAGGAAGAGGTTAATGCTTTTCAACCGCATGGCGGAAGGTGGCTTCCTCTTCCCGGCTGGAGTTTGGTTGAAGCCCTGTGTGCTTTCTGTCTCTGCTTCAACCTCGGCAGAGCTGAGCCTCGCTGCCTGACGTTCACCTCCTCTCCTCACCCCTGTGTTTTGCAGTGCAACGCGCCACGAGAGCAGGCACGGCCCAGCCAGGAGGCACCTGGGCCTGGTCCAAATGGCTTTCCATGGCCTCTGTGGCCTGTCCACCACACACAGACCCAGAAAGCTGATGGGAGGGGAACATCTGCATTTATTTGCAGGATTCCCTGCAAAGGGTTCAAAGAGGTGCAAAACATAACAGGACTCTGTCTAAATTAACCCTCTTCAGTAGTTTCAGAGGCTGGGAAGCTCCACTCCAGCCCAGCCGGCTGCTTGCACGCTGCAGCCTGCAGAAACCCCAGGCCACTGACATTAAAAACACACCGTTTCCCCCACCCTTAAGAAATTCTCCGCAGCAAAGTGACCTTCTGATAGCTCAGGAACAACTCCCAAACAGGAAAGGATGTCAGAAATTGAAGTTATGAGTCAAAACAACAGTCCCCACCTATGTGCCAGCATCAAGATGTCCTCTGACCTGACGGGAGGGCAAGAAGGAAAGACCCTTCTTCCCCTTTCACCCACCCTGCTAATGGGTGCCGCTCCCATTTCAGCTGCTGGCATCACCAAAAATACCCAACCCTGTGCAGGTGGGACCCATTTCACTCATTCTGACAGGTAGGACCGGGTAGTTTTCCCAAAAAAAGGAGGAGGAGGAAAGCAGGCAGGCTGTTCCTGAGGACATGAAGAGCATTGCCTCTGCTGCCAGCCTGCTCCTGCCAGCTTGTTAGCTCAGCTCTTCACCCGAAATGTCAAGAAAAATAACAGAGAAATTAACAAAAAGCCCTCTGACTTAACCCAATTGCAATATTTGTTTTGAAAAATTTATTGAATTACAGAACAGGAAACCCACTAAATAAAACCAGCCAGGCTGGCATTTGTCTTCCTTAGAATACGGCACTCTCTTCTAGTCCTGTTAGTATTTAGTTTCTCTTTTCCCCATTTTTATGTATTTATTTTTACAGAGGGGCTGGGATGTGACTAAGATCATTACATGTGTAACGCTGCAGCAAAGTGATAATGTGTTTAAGGTTAAATGGGAGAAACATGACATTTGACTAATAAACTTTTTCCTGTGTTGTGACTCCATAAACAAAGGGAAACAAACTGCGTTGCCGCTGCTGCTGTCGAGAGGAAAAGGGAGCTGGGTTGTTTTTTTGTGTGCAAGGCCTTTGTTTCCTACGCTGTATCGTTAGATTCAAAGCGGTTTTGCCGAATACAACAGATATGAAATGTGTGATGTTCATTTTAAAATTACAAGTACGGCCTGCTATTGACCATCTCATTATGCTGAGTTCCATTTATAAACATAGCTAACCACTAAGTTTATAGAGACTTTTTGTGCTGCTTTAATAGGATATTGATCGAGAGCAAGGTTTGAGTGGACTGCCATTGAATTGTGTAATGGCATACAAAAGGCAAGGTCACGGCAACTGTTCACTCTATGCCTGCAGTCTATTTTTTATCATAATCTTTTTTTTCTTCCTCTCATACCCAAGCCCAAACAGTGTGTTTTGGATAGCAGTGCTTTGCTAAGGAATATAGAGTATCTTTTTAAATGTTAATTTTCGTGCTGCTGACTTTAACTACCTTCACTACTGTAATGCTTAGTATAGCAGAAAACACACAGGCTGCTGTTTAGAGAGAGCTGGTTTATGATACCCCGGCTTTCACACACGTGCTCTGCGTGGAGGAGAGCCTCTTCTCCTCTCCGGGGCTGCAGGAAGGCAGCAGCGTTCTCCCTGCCCCTTGCCCAGACCCACAGCAGAGGCCAGGGCACCCCAAACTTTTCAGAGGCACCCGGGCCTGGGGTGGGGCTGGCAGGACTTGCCCTGCACTTTGTGTTTCGGCTGTAGCTGCATGAAAGGCGTGAAGAAGCCGTGTTTCCTCCCTCACACCCATGCTCCGTGCCTGGAGCGGTGGCAATTACTTTCATTTTTAGCACTGTCTGCTCACGGCAATATCCCCTGTCTCCAGCCCTAAAGCAGCCACTATCCGAGCCTGGCTCCCGCCCCATCCAGCAGCCTCGGATCCTGAGCTTTTCAAAATCCCTTGGCCACAAAAGCACCTCTTACCTGTGCAATTAGTGCAACTGTCTCAGGGATAATTAGCGGGACCGTTTCTGTGTTTATACAGGAGCAGTAAGCAACTGCTTGTACGCGTGTGTGCTTGTGGTTTCACGGGCTCATTAGCAGGATTAAAAGTCACCCCCTTGCTCCATCCAGCTCCTCACCGCACACAGTTTTAACATCTTGAAACTCAAAGCGTGGCATTTTCAGTCCAGGGCGCAGTCAGAATTCCCTTGTTTATCAGCACGAGGAATGATGTCATTTTGACAAATAACACAGCACCAAACAAGTATGTTTGATTTGGCTCTCGCCAACGTTCATAAATCCTAAATCTTTCCTCACATCCTGGGCAGCGCAGTTTATCTGGCTGCTTGAAGGACCTCCAAGGAGGAGATCTTCCAGCAGCTCTCTGCACCAGAGCACACGCTGCGGACTCAAAGCCAAGGGGACACTCAAAGCAAAGGGGACAGGACGCTTGGCAGTGGCTTGGCACCACAGCCCCAGCTTTTGCAGAGCGTTTTATTCTCCAGTGCCCTGCGAATATCTGCACACAGCCAGTGCAATATTTTCCTAACAAGGGTAGAGAGGGAGAAGGTTTTGCTTGGCCAAAAGCTGGCTGTCAGTTCCCTAAACCCAAACATCTCCAACACTTCTGCTTCTGAGTCTTTTGTTGTCAGCCCAAACCTCTCTACAGACGGAAGGATGAAGTCTCTGTTATCCGAAGGGGTCTTCCCAGTATCTGGGGTGACAGACACCACTTAGAAAGGAGATCACACCCTCTGCCTGCCAATAACACAGGAGAACTGACAGCGTGGGCTGCCACATCCACATCAAACGGGGTGCGAGAGGAACTATGTGTTTTTCAGATGAACATTTATGATCTGCTTTCTCTATTTTACTAGGCTCTGCAAGATTCAGTAGCCGGGTAGCATTTCAAATGAAAATCTGCATCTGTAGAACTGAAGAAAGCAAGTTTCTGTTACCAAAACAGTCTTGGCTTGTTCAATCGCTCACAGAAACTGTGATGATCAGCACTGATAGGTAAGACAGATAATGGGAACAGCTGACCTTTCGCTTGTTCAATTCATTCCTCAAATCTGCATGACGGAGACAACTGCCTATTACTTGAGACTCCTTGTCAGGTGGACCTCTGGGAACTTTACTAAATAAACCTGGCACATAACAGCTAGCGACAATATTTCTTAAGATTAATATTAAATACCGCCAGCAAAGCACAGGCCAATTAGAACTGTGGGAAATCACTTATTTCTACCATCGTGTTATCAAAAGCAAGCATGGAAAGAAAGATGATGATGGGCATCCACAGAGATGGCCTCTTTGGAAAGGAAAGGAAGAGCATGCTGGGAAAAGACCAAACATGAGGGCTTGTTCCTTCCGTAGTCGTGGTGGTGGCTTCTGAAGGAGCAATGTCTTTTTAGGAGACATTTTGATCAGCTGCAGACTGTTAATAGCTGCCGGTAGGTCTGGATGATGGCTGTTCATCAGCTGAGCTCCCCAGCATGAAAACAACCTATGGACTGGTCTCAAATCAAGACATGGGAACACGCAGACAACCCAGCAAGGGTTATATTGAAAAGCTCACACTTTAAAAGACCTTGCCTGCCAAGTTAGGCAGATACGCAGCAATTACTTTGTTGCTCTGTTATGTTAAATACTTCTCGGACTATTAGCATGCAAATTCATACTGACTTTGCCGGGAATTTGTTCCTCAATCTAAACATATCCTACTGGGTAGCCACGGCATGTCAGGCTGTGGGCTTCTCAGACCTCGCACAGTAAACAAGGTTACGGCTGGTCAGTACACGTCTGGGGCATCTCCAAGGAAAATCCAGGGTGCTATCAAAAGCAGCGTAGCTAAATCAGTTGCTGGCACTCTTCCCTCTGAGTCAGTTCTGAAGTGATATCCCGATATGCTTTGGGGACACTATTTTTGGTAGAGGTGCTGGCTTGTGGACAGGATATAAAACGGAGGTCTTGACCTCCCAGGATTATTAAAGAGCCCATGAAAAAGAGTGCAAACCCCTGTGTCTGGAAGAGATAAAAGCTGTATCTTTGCATTTTGCCCACCACCACCTCCTTTCTTATTGCTGATAAAGTTCATGTCTGTCCTGCCCTTCCCGCACGCGGGTGCCTGACCCTCGGAGGTGATGCATTTCCATGGCAAGGAGTGGGAACGTCTCCGGCACAGTTCATCGTTTGCAAAACATGCCGAATGCCAGGATTTCTGATACACAACATTATAGTTTAGATAGAATAAAGTAAAATGGACAATTAATAGGCATGAAACGTGCTGTTCATGAGTGCCAGGCTCTCAGGAGGGCTGGGCCTGGGCTGGCTGTGAAGGGGGAAACTGAAGAGGGCACTTTTCGAGCAGCCCCGTCCGTGCAGACGTGGAACATGGCTGACAGAGTCCAGAGGCAGCTCTGCTGTGGAAGCGAAGATAAGATTGTGGGGAAGTGGGATGCCTTGCAGAGGGGGAGGGTGAATCATCTGGGCTTTGTGTTTTTCAGTGCAGCACACTGAAATATTGTGACATAACATGGAGATGTTCAGAGACCGGTGACAACCCGGGTTTGTCCACCATGGCTGCAGGTACCAGCATAGTGAGTTCGATGTCCAAGTCCCTAATTAAGCACTTCAGTAACTGAACTGATTTGTACACGTGCTGAGTGCTCAGCAGCTCCTCTTAACTTCTCAGTCTTCACTTTGTCCTTCTCACAAAATTCCCACCAGTTGTCATGGCAGAAATGTCTGCCTCAAACTTTTTCTCTCTCTGTCTCTTTTTCCAGCACATATAACTCTGACATTCATGTGTCCCACTTGCCTTGCTTTTCTTGTATCACCCTATATTTGAATATAAAACCAGGTTACTAGTGCGAATCTTTCCAAAAGAGGAAATAAACCAGAAAAATCCTTACAGAAATGCTGTGTTCTGCCTCAAAACCGCAGATTATCTGCTCGGTTTGTGCCAGTCAGATTCCAGCCCCAGAAGGACTTAAACTACGTGCTCAGAGCCAATACCTAAACAAACATCCCTGCTGTCTAAGAGGAGAACCATTTTTATCACTGGCTGTGCTAAAGATTGGTTACAAATCCTAAGGTTTTAAGGGGCAGGTAGTAGAGTGGTTCACCAGGAGTGGTGGTAACTGATGACGATGTGGTGTGACTGCATAGCTCTACACCAAAGCACTCGTACCTACGGCCCTGGTTTACCTCTCTCTGTCCACACACTTTCCTTGGCCTATCTGGATTACGTCGTGGCAAAAGACAATCAATGCACCTTTGATCAATGGAGCAGGGTGGTGACAGGTTCTCTTAATTCACTGTCGTTAGCGAGTATTGACAAGCCTGTAATGGCCATGCTGCAGCATGTCAGTCACACTGGGGGCATTAGCATTCTTTAAAGGTCAAAAACCAAATCTTTGGAGAAGACAGAATCCCATAGGGTTCATAGGAAACACGGGTCTTGCCAAGCCAAGGTGTGCGCCTTCGTGCAACCGAGATTATCAGGGCTGAAGCTGTTGGCATTATTAACGAGTTCATCAATTTGCAGGTGTACAAACACGCATATGCACAGCAAGGATGCACACAACGTGCAACAGCAGCGTAGGAAAATTTCCAGACTTACGTGCTTGTATCATTTCTAGAGGTCTGGTTAAAATACAGCCCTGGGATCCTGCAAGGGACCCGCTGGGTAAGCAGATCTCTGTAGGCATTTCTCTGCCTTCTGAAACAGAGCTTTCAGCTGGGTACCAGATGAGCTTATCAGCTTGCGCATGCAAGTTTGCAGAATTAAAATATCATTATTTACTTTTAAAAATGATCTTATTTTGTTACAATCTATTATGACGATATATTTTCTATAATAGATTATGATTTATTAGGAGATATATACATATATATATATATATATTAAAAAAATGATGTGGCACATAAACAGTGTCCACCGGCAAGAAGCGGGGAGAAGAGACTCAATTTTCAAGAGGCTGTTTCTGAATCAGGGAAGGGGCACGATAAGAATCAAAGGAAAAAACCGGGATTGCAGGAAACCACATAAACCGGCCACAAAATGATACTTACTTTGTGAGACTCTTACTAGCTCAGTCACACTGAAAACACCTGAAGTGACAAAACTGTCCTGGAAGCCCAAATGTCCTACAAAACAAACAGAGGGAGAGAGCTGCGATTAGCTTTAAGCATTTAATGACGGTATTCTCAAATACTTTACTTTCATTTTGACTTAAAATGTGCCATCTAATTTCCCACTTAGCGGTAATTATTGTTTATGTAGGTGGGTAACCAGTCATACAGCTATGTAGGCTGCTTTGTGGTTTCTATCTAGAGGTTAGGAAAGCTAACATGACACATCAGCGGGGAGATTTTTACATGTTAAAGCATCTCAACAGGAAATCTGAAACAAAAGAGGACTATTTTAATAAACGGTTACCTTGGGTGACCCCTAATGACTTCGCAATTGAAATGAAAATACTGTACCTAGGAAACAGACAGGACAGCTAAGTTCCATAATCGTTTTAAACATTATTCTCTAAAGAAACATCTGATCAGGATTATCTACCCATTCATTCAAACAAAACAAGATTTAAAGATGTACTCTTCATTTTTCTAAGGCTACACTAGGGAGATCTTAGAACAGCAGCTGGTTCAAAAACATGAAATTGCCTTTCCCACAAAAAAAAAAATCTCCTAACATTTAAAACTAGCTTTTGAAAAGAGAAAATAAACCTCTGCATAAGAAAAGCGTTAACTTTGCGCTTTGGACCGTCTTTAGGAACCGGGGCGTGCGCTTCCCCATCGCCTCCCCAGAGCGAGGAATGCCTGTGCGCTCGGTATCGAAATGTTATTACACTTTACATAACAGCATTCTCCTTCTTCTCTGCAAACATGCCTACCACCAAATGTTCATTTAATTTTCACGGCTATGCTCAGTGACAAAAGGAGCAGCTTTCGGGCTGCGGCCCAGCGTGGGGTGGGACGGGGCCGGCCTGCAGCGGCCACCCTGACCTCCCGCTTGGAAAATCAGGGTCAGCGGAGAAATCTCGGGATAAAGAGATTACGAAAAGAGCCGTAAAGTCCTACTTGTCCGCGGGATAAGTGGCATACCTTTTTAGGCTGTCCTACTTAGAGTCACCGATTCCAGTGCACGCACACATTTATTATTGAATGTTTTGCAGGGGCACCATCTGCTCCGCTGTTAATTGTCAGATTTGTTACCATTTCTCTAGGTTTGGTATTTTCTACCGTAACCCACGCTCATCCCGGCAATACCCGTGTACCTCTCTCTAACGACCAGAGCAGGACTAATGCAAGCTGCATTTGTCCTCCCGGTCTTTAAAAAACTCAATATATCCCATTTCTCCCTGCAGAATGGGAATTAAAGAAACCCATCTTATATGCAGGACTATCAAGGAAAGGTTTGGGATAGACAGGGAGGGAGGTCATTTGTTCCTCTCCACCCGAAATCTCAGCACATTCTGCTCCTGCATGGAGGAAATTCCCTGTTTCTGTGAGGATCCAGCGCCAGATGAACACAGTCGCTACACTAACAGACTTGAGACGAGTTTCTACATCAGGAGTGTTTTTAGACTTCGGCAATAACGATGAGTTTTCAAACTGTGTATATGTATATCTTTGGGCATCCTTGTGTATGTGTGTATACATATGTATTATGTACACAAACATATAAATATACACAAATCTGTCATGCTCCAGCTGTAGATAAATGTACTATAAAATATTGAAATTGATGCTGAAATTCAACACAAACAAATTCCTGAATCTGCAAACAAGGTTTTTATTTACATCAAGAGAATAAATTTTTCCCCACTTCAAATGAAAAAAATCTTCTTACGAGCTTTTATTTTTCCTTATTTTCAGCTTAGAAATAGCGCTGGGATAATTACAAATGCTTCTGCCCAATCTGCTTTGTATTTTACCATGATAAAGGTGACGGCCGCAGCATCCTGCTTTTTCGAAACGGTTGCCGGCTGTACACGACGTTTGCTCATTGACAATTTCCCCGGTATTTTTAATACAAAGATCTACTTTTCATATGCTGCAGCAGACCTGCCTATTGAATTAAATGATCTGTGAATTAAAAATAATTCTCCTAGGTCTTCACTGAAACCACTCATGTGCCTAAAATTAAGCATATGCTTAAGTGCCTTGCTGGAGCGGGGCCAGGCCGCTTACGGCTCCGCAGAGCCCTTTGCAGGGAGCGGGGCGATGCTCGGGACCAGCTCACGCTGTGCTCAGCGTGGCAGCAGCTCAGCAACTTCCAGAAGTGCATTCGGCAGCGCCACCGACATCTGCCACGTGTTGGGTTTGCCCCAAATTGCGGCCGCGGGTGGATGTTTGGCAGGTGTTTTTAAGGGAAAAGTCTAAAGGCCTTTGAAATCATCCCATAAAAACACCACTGTCGCACGGCCTTAACCTAGCAAACATGGGTAAAAACAGAAACGAAAATGCCGTAAATGGTTTTAAATACATTTTAGCTCTCATGGTCCCAAAAAGCATGAGAAAAGCTGAGTAAGTTCCCTTGGGCCTGCTAACTTGGTTATTCTTGTTGTGCTGGGTGTACCTGAAACGTCCGCTCAGGAATATTTCTTCTGTGTCCGCATATAACGGTAATCATTAAACAGCAGCACGCAACGAGCAGGATTAGATTTTCATCCTTCAGTACTGAAAATAAACATTTCACAAATGGGAGGTGAATTTCCCAATTTGTGAAATTCTCCAATTTGCTATTTACTTATCAGCATTAGGAAATCGGTCTCGCCAACCACTGATAACAGCTCGGTACCCACAGACACGATGCCCTTGGCTTTGGGTTGTATCCCGAGCCGATTTCGGTGCTCAGTTGGTCGGCGAATCGGCAGTTCAGCAGAACTCCATGGAAGTTTCCAGATTTGCCCGGATGGTTCAGATTGCAAAATCCAGGCCTAAGATTGAGGTTTTTGCTGAGCTGTGACAGCAGCGCAACAAGAAAATGTGAGAAACGAGACTCAGAAGCGAGACGTGTAAAAGAGGAATGACTGGGAAAGAGCAGGATAGACGAAATATGTGAAGTAAACACTGTGTGTGCATTCACAGGGGTCAAAATGCAAAAATATATCAAATTGGCATACGAATGAGAAAAAAATAGGTAAAGTCAAGCAATTCCATATGCAGATGTTAGCATTAATGAGCTCCTTTACTGAAAAGATTATTAGATACCCTGAAAGCTTGCAAGATTTACTTTTCATACTGTGATGCCTTTGCTAAAGATCCCAAAGACAGGACATTGAACTTGCTGTACATGACTGGGTTATCTCTGCAGTTTTGTGTGATGGTCGCATTTTGATGTTCAAAATAAGGATGAGAGGATTTTTACTCACTTTTTATAAAAACCTAACAGAGCTCCTTGACTGAAATCCTGGGTTTCCATTAAGACACCTGGGTAGCCAGGGCAGGCCTTGAATCAGCAAAGCACTTTGAGCTTGTGCTTAATTTTAATCACATTCTTGACTAAAGCACAGACTTATTTGCTCCACCTAATACAGACGGGTGACAAAGTGAATCAGGTATTTGAATATACTGTTGAATCCTTGCCTTCTACCCAAGTCTAGGCCCAGTTAGGAGATAGCTCATTGCAAAAGACCTCATTTTGGCTCTGAGGATGATCCTTTTTCCCCCAAAGGGGGCAAAAACCCCGGGCTAATACAACCAAATTGAATAAAGCAGATCAGGAGAGTAACTAATAAATAAGACGCCATTACCCAATCCCACATAGCGTACAAACACGACGCAGCGCTGTCAGAACAAGTACCACATGAAAAACATCTTCCCGTAACTCAACAACTGCTTTCAGTGGGGAGAAAATGTACATATTTACATATTCCTCTTTTAGATCCCAGTAAAGATGCCAGAAGAAAAGGCCTGAATTGCTGGAGCCTAATTCTGATCTTAAAGAAGTTTTACACAAGACTTTCTCCGCTGATCAAATAGAGTTTCACTTAATTTTCTCCTAATTTACACTGGCAGAGGAGAAATCAGGATTAGGACTTGTTGTCTAATGCTATTTGTTTTGAATTATTAAGCAAACAGTCCTATTTCAATGAGGAAATGTGTACAAAGGCAACTAACCTTCGTCCTAAAATCTAGTTTACAGGGAGAGTATTGTCTGCTTTCCCAATTAAAGTGGTAAAAAGGAGTCTCAGACGTTGAGCTACCAATCAAGAGCTTCTGTTGTAGCTTGAGAAAATCATGAGTGATGCAATTACTTTTATGTAGAAAGTCTGAATATGGTCTATAGGTTAAAGTTCATCGGGCTATTGTTCCTTAATTGAATATCAGAAGATGTTTTCAAGGTGCTCAAGGTATTATTGTTATTTAATTAGCAGGCTTCCTTGTGTAATCCAACAGTATTATTTTTATTACAGAATAGTTAGACCGCACCATAAATATACGAGGTATTTTCTAAACAGAGATACGGCTGGTTTCCTGAAAACCAGGCTTAAATAAAACCGGGAGAGAGGTACTCCTTTGAAGATGAAAAAGTCCAAATCCAGTTATTTCTCTCCCACTACAGCCCGAGTGACGACGTGTTAAGCTTTGGAGACAGCTTTCTGGGAGACTTTGATTCCTTTTCAGTGTTTTGAAATGACACGAGTCCCCCTGCCCAGCACTGAAGCCATTTCTAAAGCCTTTTCCCCGTTCAGCATCTCCCTATACATAGCCATCTTAAAACCTCAAAATAGTAATCATCAATTAGGGTCTCAAGCCTATTATCTTCACCAAATGCCCGATTAAAAGAAAAGCCCTCCCCGCTCAAAGTGCAACTTGATTCCTTTCAGGTTTATCCTCTATCGAGATAATCCCGTGTTTCACAAACAACATGGGGCAATAATATTGATTAGGAAATTAATGTCTGCATCGCACGGCACACGCAGGCCTTGAGAGAGGGGGCGTTATCAGAGGGAACCTGGATCGCCCCCAGGACTCCCAAAATATCAGTTATTCCTCGGAGTAAAATAAATGTGGAGATGGAAGGAAACATCCCTCCCAGCCGCAATCCTCGGCCCAAGTGAACAGCCCTGCACTCAGGGCTGAATATTGCGCGTAGCTGTCACGAAACCTGCATTTACCAACAGACCCCAATACCCATCTCCAGAGCTGGCACCACGGCCTCCTTTTAATTGCTTGGTGCAAAAGTCACTCCTCAAATTTGTAAACGATAACCCTTTAACGGTAAATTAGACTGCATTTTTAATTCAGGGACTTTTTAGACAAGAGTTAAGCAAGATATTACACATTAAAGGTGATACACAAACCTCTCTCTTGTTCCCTGACAAGTGCTCCCACTTCTATTTCAGCTAGTTCTTTCCAATTTAATTGTAATGTCGCAGCAATAGCTCACATATTTTCTTAGGAAATAACCGCGGGGCCGCGTGTGACATCGCCGCTATTCTCCCCTACCTGCCTTTGGTGGAGGTTTTCAGACGCACCAGAACTTTCTATGTGGCCCATAGCGGGATGGATTAGACCGTCCAGGGCATGTCGTGTTCGTACAATAGAGGAACACTTTTAAGACTTTAAAGTCATGTAATACAATTCTAGGCTGGATCTTTCTTGTGAAAAAAAGCCGAATGGGAGTGATTGAAAGAGAAAAGGGCCAATATTTGACAACAGAAATCAGCATAACCTCCTAAGAGCGGCAGTCATGGATGACTGCCCTTTGACCCACGGAGATTATGTGGGATTTCAATGACAACAGCTGGAAGTGAGCATGCCAGAATAGAGAACACAGGGCTGAGGCCTCCCACAAAAGGCGGCACAATCCCTGCCCCGATCACAGCCTTGATTGGAAATTGTTTCCTGCTCCTGGCTTAATAGGGTGTGAGAATGGCAGTTGGGTTAACCCTTCGCAATATGCAGACCCGCTGGCCGATGGTTTGCCTTTTTGGTTTTTAGCTAAAAAGGCTGTGCCTAGCAGAGAGTAAACTGGGAAACGCTGCTGGTTTTCGTGGGTGCGATTCGGGTGCCAGTGCTCAAGGTCAGCTCCGAATCCGTATGGGTTGTGTGCTCTTGGTGGCCATCGGGAATCAACATCTCAAGCCATTTTAGAGTCTACTAATAACAATGCCTAATTATTATTAGTAGAATCTCTACTAGTAATGATGCCTAATGATTATTTCCATATGCGTGATATTGAGCTCCAGAATCTGGGTTAATCCATTAATAAATTAATAAACGTGAACCAAGTGAAGGTGGTCTCAGGCTGCCTGTGCCACCAACAGTCTGATCCTGCACCGATCCACAGCGGCTTCATTTTGTGTTTAAGTGCAGAGAAAGTGGAATTAATGGCAACTTATGACCGTTAATGACCCGATCACGAGTGGGAATCAATCGGAGGGCACAGGGATAGTTTCTTTCTCTTGAAAGGTCTTCCTGCAGCACTGAAAGCCCTTCAAGTTCACATTAAGGACCTTGTGCAGTGGAAACCATTCCGGGATCTAAGACGTCTGGTGTGGTTTCTCATTTCTGATGACTCCTAACGTTGTAGGGTTCTTTTCGGTACTCGTGTGGGTGAGAAATCAGTTAAACAGAGTTTTTTGATATGATGATAAAAATTAAGAGCCTCCCTCTCTACCATATACCAAATTCGATAAATAAACTTAACTGCATTAATATCGATAGGGGCCTATAGCTTGAAAAACAACAGATGTCTTAAATTAGCATATTTCTGTTTCAGGTCCTCAATCCAAAAAGCAAATATTAAAGGAAAGAAGAAAAACCATTCTAAATGGTCATACTCATTTGGCAGCTTATAAAATAATGTGCCTCTCAAAAGCCTTTCGAAGTAAAGGAGATGAAATCTACCCTGGGATAATG
The DNA here is from genome assembly GCF_000695765.1 of Mesitornis unicolor. Classification (NCBI taxonomy): domain Eukaryota; kingdom Metazoa; phylum Chordata; class Aves; order Mesitornithiformes; family Mesitornithidae; genus Mesitornis; species Mesitornis unicolor. The sequence goes on along the minus strand of NW_010178063.1, from coordinate 75,495 downwards.
ATTCTGGAATATTTATGGCATCCAACAATAAAAAGAGTAATAAAAAGAAAAGCCTGCCTCCCTGAAAATAATAATACGAAGGAGTTATTTATCTTCGTATTTTCCTATCGGCCCTGGTTACAAGAGCAGCGACAGCTGGGATCTCCCAGGTCTGCGGTGGTGTTGGCGGTTTGGCTTCGTGACTCAATGACCAAACGGTCCCACAGAAACCACCCAGTTTCCATGGGCACCCCAGGGATGCTGACGGCATGGGATGCTCCCCGGGGTGCCAGCAGCGGGCACCCACCCACCCCTGCACCCGGATGAGAAATAGGGGCACTGGAGGAGGAGACGGGAGAAGGTGGGCGCTGCTGGGCCTGTGCCTTTCCCCGTGCAAAGCCTTTGTAAAATGAAAGCCCCAGTGTCACGAGTGAGGCATCGCATTCATCTCAGCTGGAAAACCTCCTAAAGACAATAATGTGAGGATAATTTCTTTTCAGCTGGGCATGTTTTGATGTCAGCATCACGTTGCTGGTCCAGCCTGAAAACGCCGGTTCCTACGACTCCTTTGCCTGGGGCTGACTGCACACGCTCCACCCGCTGTCCTCGCTCCTCTTACTCCTCATTGAGTATTAACCCAAATTTTGCCTCCTGAATTTCGTCTACTGACTTCTAGGAAGCTGCTGGCAGAACTAAGGGCTCGTGAGGAGCTGTAAGCATGACACGTAGCCACGTTCTGGTCTTCACACCAGTGGAGCATGGCTTGGCACATGCAGAGTTTACTTGGGTTTACACCACCTCAAATGAGAATCTAGCCACAGTATTAACGCCATAAATATTATTGTGATGCAGCACGCAGAACATCAATGCGAAAAGAAATGTAAGGATATTTAAAACTTGGTGTGCAATACTTAGGTATTCAGACTAATCGCGGGCTGAAATAAGCACATTTGTTTCAAATCCTGTTGATAGCGCCGCAGCCCCTCCCTCCTTTAAATCTTCCTCTTAACCATCGTGCTGTTTATTGAATACCTGTCATTTCTCCAGCAGCGTGTGCCAGCAGCGGCTCACCAGTGCCAGGCTGCATGAAAACCCTTCTGTCTCCTATTCTCCAAGGGGCTCCCTTAGATCAACCACTCGCTGTACCCAATACACTGAAACCCATAAATTTGCAGATCCCGCAGTCAAAATTCGTAACAGGGAAGTGCACCCATTTTGCCCAGCGTAGCATACTGAAATATCACATGGTGAGAAGCATTTCTCACCATGTGTAAACTGTCAATTTGATTTGAAATTAAAATTTTTGATTAACATGAGCATTTCTGAGCCTCCCGCTGGCAGCAGCCCTATTGCTGAAAAGTGACATGATTTGTGACACACATGCTGTACAGACGCCCCATGCCAGCAATTGTTAAACCCATTTCCATTCTGCTTTAATACGGTGTGACACTCAGGAAAATCATTTTAATATTTTGGAGAAAGAGAGGAAAGGTTTAAGGCCCGAAGTCCTTTCTGGGCATAAAGCGGGATTAGAGGAGGTGTCCCCGTCTCGCAGTCTCTTTTCGGCAACAGGGACCTAGCAGGAGGCGAGGGAAGGTCCCTGGTGAAGCACAAAGCCTTCCTTTAAACCCAGTGGATAGCTCAAGCCCAGCGTGAGGTGCTTTCCACCTCTGAGCACTGAGATGCCTGTGCATGGGGAAATGCCTGTGACTGCAAGAACCGAACCCTCTCTCGTAGGGGAGGATTTTCTGCTTTCCACAGCGGCCTGTTATTTTTCCACGTTTATAATTTCCCCAGAGCTATCAGTGGTCACCAGAGATACTAACATTGATACGGTGAATTACTTAGGAAAGAGGAAAGTTTGGTGGCTATTAAGGCTTTTAAGGCCATGAATCCACCTCTTCATCAGGCCGGGGCGATTTTTGTTAGTTTAAACAAGCGAATGCAAGAAATGGGACGACAGATTTGAAGGCTCCGACGTACGCAGGCAGGAGACAAAAGTTCAGCGGGGATTTTTGGAAACGTAAGCCTGTGTCACTGCTGCAAGCTGCTGACTCAACTGTGTCACCTGCGTGTTTCTCAGAGTGGAGCAGTTTTTTTCCAGTAACGTCGTGTTCTGGGGAAGTTTATCATGAACCGAGTATCACGAACAGTCATTCTGAGCAGCAGCACCGCGCTGATAAGTGTCGGCACGCATCTGACTTTGCTTTTAGCTCCTAACGCTATTCATCACATTAAAAACTTGGCTCTGCTGGACTCCGTTCCTTGCAAACACAGAGCCATTTCGAATTGCCATAATATGGCACATTAAAAAAAACAAACCATAGTATTTTAAAAATAATTTTAAACGAAATACCAGGATGATTCAGATGCCCTGGAAGTATTCAGTCCTGCACATAAAGCTGTGGGCTCATTTATGTTAATAACTGTGCTCCAGAATTCAATCTGCATGAAAAACACGGGCCTCAATAAAGCCATGATATACAGTTATTAAAAGTATGCAGGTTCTTTTAAATAAGTCTTAAGTTTAAATAAGCGTTGTGTGTAAATACCTAGTTTTAATTAGTATATTGCCAAGAAATTATACAACTAGGCTCAGCGATGCCGTAATTATTTTAGGATCTATAAAAGCCTCCCTCGGCTGCTGGTAGCCAAGTGTTCCCTCCAAG
>NW_010178063.1:50041-72816 GCF_000695765.1 Mesitornis unicolor | reverse complement strand
GCTGAACCAGGGGAGTCCGAAGCCCTCTGGACACAGAATTAGAGGGCTATAAAATAAAAGAGAGGGGTTGTTTTGTTTTGTTTTGAAATTTACTGTGGAAATATCTGCTGAAGATTAGATTGTATAAATGAAAATACAGACGCTGGGCATGGAAGTGAAGTCACTCAGCCAGCTCCACCTTCCCCCCTGGGCCTTCCTCTCCCTTCAGAGCTGCTTCTTACAACTCCTCTGCTGACAAACTTTAATTCACAATAAACCCCATGCAAACCACGTTTCTCTATTTCCTTATGGTCCTATCTACTGTATTGCTTGGGTTTTCTCTCCAGAAGGCTGTTATACCCCCCCAGACCCACCAACACTGCCTAAGTCCAGCGGGAAGAGGCTGCTGGATGTGGGGACCAGCAGCAGAACAACGCGCGATGGCCGAGGCTCTGTTTGATTGCAAGTTTGTGTTTGGTAGGGCAGGATGCCCTGTCTGCATTCCTCCACAGACTAAGAATGGACATTTATTAACAAGTACTCGGGCAGGCGGCCCGAAAATCCAGACTCCTGGCTTTGGATCGCACGACAGAGAGGGGCAGTGACCCCCGTTGGTGTTTGCTGTTCTTCTACAGACACATGTTGGTGTGATGGGACATTCACTTCCTCAGGTTCAGGCCAAGGTTAGGCCAGAACATAGACTAAGTTTATTTTCTCTGTGTAATCTGCAGACTGTAGCCCAAAGAGGGCCTCCGAATTCACTCATTATGAGGATATTTTGAGGGTTTCGAAGGTTTCGCTGATGAGCGACAGTCAAGAGTGAAAATGGAAAAGGACCTCAGGGACCTTTACATTAAACTAAAGCAACTCGGGTGAAAAGGAAACCCATCCACTACGGTTTATAATGCGTAAACATCCATCTCTTCCCTGCTTCTTCTTCGCCTGCATTACTGCAATACAGAAATAAAGGACAAAATAATGATGGATGGATTTTGGACGACTCAAGAGTTCAACTCGGGATGGATGCGCTCCCAACATTTCAGATCCTTATCTCATTGCAATTGGAATAGCTGAACCTCTCTTGTCTGCAAAATTAGGCAAGACATCCTGTGAGAATGGGCTCTTTTTCACAGAAGTTCAGTCCCCAGGCGCATGAAGGAATGAAAACAAGAAATGGAACAGAACATTTTAACTTTTGAATAATGGCTTCATTTGGGCAGTGCAGAACAAAACCTCGCTGGAAGAGCTGAGGAGGAAGCTCTCGCTGCCAGTATGCCCATCCCCAGACGCATTCTTCCACAGAGCGCATAAACACTTCTCTAAAGTGATCATTTATCTAAGAAACTCCCATTTTGTCCAAGTCAAGAGAAAAACAGAAAAGGGAAGAAAGCACACGTGGGCAGCAGATAACTTCTACCCTGAAGAAACCATGCAACCAAGTCCGCCTGCCCTGCTAGATCCATCTTTTTTGGTCTACTCTGGCTTTCTGGGATGAGCAAGAGAGGGGTGGGAGACTTCCTCGAGCAGCAGAACCTCAGGTCCAGAGCATTTACAGCATCAAGCTGCAGCATCTCAGTTTTAAACCTGCCTGAGGTTCAACAGAGGGAGAAGAGTTCCCAGCAGCTCCAGTATCTCCACTGGTTACAGAGGGAGAGAGAGGATTTTAGGCTCGTATCTGGTGCCTCATTTTAAAGCCTAATGATAGGTGGGATGAAATCCAAGCCTTAGTCCATACACCGTGTTAGCATAAACCTGAAATTGTGCTTTCCTCCCCGTATCTTGCCACAGGAAATCTCTCTTGTCATGCCTTGCTTTTTTATCCTTACATTTATATCTACTTTTGTTTGTTTCTTTTAAATTCAGACTGTAAACTACAAGCATTGCTGAGTTATCCTTGTGTCCCTGTCCTTCATCTGGTTCATTTGCAGGAGGGAATAATGATCTGTCACCAAGGTAAATTCATTACCCGGCAGATAATGCCACAGTGTTTCTGCTGCCCATTTCACAGTAAGACATTCTTCTTCAATGATGCTGCATCTCTGTTCTCGTGGGAACAGTTTACGGCTGACATGGCAATAGTAGTAATAACAACTTACATTTATATTGTACACAGCACGATCTTTACTTCTCTCTCCTCCCTGTCCTGCTGTAAGCGCATCCTTCATGGCCGTGACAGACAGAAATCTGGATTCCCGACACTGGGCTGCCCCACTCCTCAGCCGTTAGCTCGGGCTGTCATAACTTTTCCAGCCCCTTTTTTTATTGCTTTAAATTGAGCCGTGGGCCACTACCATGTCATTGCTCGATGCCTTCCCTCCCCAGAATCTGTGGGGTGCCCCTCCTGCCTCAAAACCTCAGTCCGTGGAGCTGCCGTCCATCTCCTCCATCTCCTCTTCCCGTCCTCCCGCAGCTTGAGCTATGGCACGCTCTGCTGTACGGTAAAATTGGCTCCCCTTGGCACGGCGTGGGGACGCGGCTGGCTCTCTGCAGTCTGCTATCGGAAATGTCCTCAAAGTGAATCCCCTGATTTTTAAGGACTTTGAGGTAAGAACATGTGGGAGGATGGCAGGGGGTCTGCGCTGCAAAGCTGGGCAGGTGGGGACAAGCCCCAAGCACCAGCGGGTTTTCAGATGGGGTTGCAGCTGTCAGAGAGCCTCCTGTTACTGATACGATGTTAAGGAACAGAAGTAGAAAAATAACAGGGATGGGAGCGAGGTGCCGGGTCCTGGCTTCAAGTGCGAGTGAAGGAGGGCGGGAGGTGATGATTAGAGACACTCTACAATGATTACATTAATTGAACCTCATGAAAATGGAAAACAATGGCAGCGTATGATAATAAAACCCACGTACATCGCTTGTTTACTACACAGTGCTTCACTGACTACGGATTTACTCTGGGGCACAGCAGGAAACTTTTCTCCTTTAAATTTAATCAGCCCTCTTTGGCTCTCTTTTTTTTTGGAGCAAAATACCAGCTATCAGATCTGTGTTTCCCACCCGCTCCTCAGTGCAGTGTCTGAAGGTGATGGTGTGAACTCACTCAAGAATGTGGAGGCATTTTATAAATCACTGGGTGTTGGCAGGAGGGGGAGAAGGCAGAGGGATGATCCCGTTTCCTGCACACCCTCGGCACTAACTCCCAACCGTCAAACTCCAGCATTTTCTTCGCTTGCAGCAGTGGTTAACAAAAATATTAAGGTTGCAGACATGAAACGCACGTAGCAAGCAGCACATTTAATCGACTGGCACCTTCCCACCACCTCGCCGCCAGAATCCACCCGGACACTGTCACAACCCAGAAAAAAGAGTTGTAGGATTGAAGATACGGCACTGAGGGGAGAAAGCGGAGCAGAAACGAATAACACGAACTGCTGTAAACAACTCGTGGTGCCTCTGCGTGCAGATAACAGCAGCAGAGTTAAAGGAGCGTATTTACACGCGTGGCTCGCTCGCCTCACCTTCCTCCTGCCCCCTTTTGCCACATTCGCTACCTCGCTCCTGGGAAAATATTTGCAAACCACTGCAAATAAAAGTCTCCTTCTCACTTTCCAAGAAACCGATCTGGTATTTTTCCATCTCAGTCGCACTAGGGCCAGGCTCCGGAGGGGATTTTCTTTAGAGTCACCCTAAACTTTCTTTCCATTTCCTATCTAGCAACATTTGCAATTAAAAAGCACTGTCTGCAATTAGAAAATAGCATCTGATTAGCTCCACAAGTGATTTTTCTGGCAGCCTGGTCTCACCGAAGTGCTCTCCCTTGGCTATAGCAAGTCCAACAGAGCTGTGTATTGCTCCTCATGTGCACCTCTTTGCTTGTGTACACAACTTCAGCCTTACAAAATCAAGGCCACTCGGAAAGCACCTGATTAACCCACGAATCTGCCGTATATGCAGATATATAGATTTTTCTCTGAGTGTGCAAACCACATATGAGGATGAAGACTGGAATGCATCTGAATGAAAATCACCTTGTACCTGTAAAGCCAGGTATGATTCATCTGCACCACATACAGAAACCAGAGGAAGGTGTGAAGTAACACCATACATTTTCATAGTATATACATGTACTTGGCAAGGCCTGGAGTCAACAGAATACCTCCTGCTCTGGTCAGGAATTCAGAACACAAGAACACACCAGCACCATCCCTTATCGCAGCTCTGACATTCGTGGCCGAATGGACCAAGCCCTGGCTGGGGCAGCAGAGGCTTGGGTGCTGATGGTCCCAAATACGGTGTAAATAGGAGGAAAATAAGGTTTGTCCTGCAGTGCCAGGCTGCAGATGAGCTGGTGAAGGTCCCCCATGGTTCAAGTCCCTTGGCACACCTTGAACTTCCAGTGGTTTGGCCACAAAGGGCACAATTTTGGCCAGGCAGCACTTCTGAACGCAGGAGAGCAGCGCGAGGCAGCCAGGATTCGGCTGTTGCGATCCCACTCACTTCAACAGCCACCAGAGACACCACCTAAATAGATGTGATGTAATGAATACTTCGGATAAGCGGCTGATTTCAGCGTGTGCTTTTATCCACGGGCTCCGTATTTATAGTTCAAGCCTATTCAATTAATGCGCACACCCTACAAGAATTAAACTACTAATTATCACATTTTACCGTGGTTCACAGAACTTTCATCAGATCTAGTAAATGAAATCACGAGTTCACCAGAAGAAGCTTTACTGCGCCAAATTATGTCAAGGGTATAGCATGTTGATAATAAAAGATCACTTGGTTGGAAGCCTAACCTAGAAGGTTGGGGAGGCGTAGAAAGTTCACATTTTGGATCTCGCTGCTCTGGTGTGGGCGTTTTGTGTTTTTTTTTTTCTCGGTTATTGTGGAAGACAATTTTCCTGCAAGTAAAATTTTCCCTTTGTCTTACATTACAGGCGTTAGGAAATTCTTACGCCGAAAGACAAACAGGTTTGGGGTTTGTTTTGCAAGTTAGGCCTTGGCATGGCATTCCCTTCCCACTAATAAACTCCCTAGAAAATGAAAAGGATGCTCATACCACAAATAAACTTTTTTCCCTAAGTGCCCTAAGCTTCTTGGTGGTGTTCAAAGGTATCCTCCAGACTATGGTCCGAGTTGTGTGTGGACACAACTCTCGGCTGTTAATTAAGCAGCAAGTCTCTCAAGAAGATGTATGAACTAAAAACCTATTTGTAGTGAAAATTTGGGATTGCTTATGGCAATGTCCTTCCCAGGACCCTAGGAGGACCAGCTAAAGTTCACATGGAGGCATCTCTCAACACCTCAAGGTTGGATGTAGGTAGAAGGGGCTGGCAAGGGGCAGAGGAGGGGGCAACAACCTGGGGGGCAAAGCAAAGCCTTGGTCCTGCTGAGAAAGGGGGAAAACACGCCTGGAGGAGGCATGGGGCAGCCCATTTCCAAGCTGCCCTCTCAATGGCCCTGGCTGTTATCTCGTGGATAAATATACACGGAAAGGAATGGAGCGACAGAATAAAAACCTACTTTGAAATGACTTGGGATAATCGCAGCTGTATTTATGCACCTTATCCACTGGAAAGGTTCATCGTCTTTTTCCTGTAGCCGCGCACGGAGAAATAAAAATATAGACCCTAGCCACATTTTGATTTCTCCTTCCCTTTGCAGCATTTGGCCTCTCCAAGCGTAATGAACGTTTCATGTCTTTCAAGCGCTGCTTTGTCATGCTACAAGCATTCATTTCATGCTTTGAATATTTCCTGTCATCCTCGCCTTGGATGAATTTTGTGTGGGAACGCGTTGCTTGTGAAGGTTAATGGTTGGCAGCAGCGAAAATCCAAGTCCCCTGTCAATCTCTGAGTCTCAAACGCCGCAGGTCACTGATGAGACAGGCTCTTGCTCGGCCTCGGCCTCGGCTGGAGGACTGACCCCGGCTGACAACTGCGTATCTCGGCCGATTGACAGTCACCACCCTCCGCTGCTGCCGTCGCAGGGTCCCCTCCAGAGAGCGCCTGCTGCTGATAAGCAGGAGAAATCCTGAGCCCAGCACAGGGCCCACTAAATCCTGGGAAAGCTGCAACGGGGCCTCACAATCTGAACCACAAAATCTTTTGACTTTGACTGCAAATCTCAATGAAAATATGGTACTAAAGGGGGAAATGGTGTTTTCTTTCCTAATTATTCCAACACTTCTTCATGACAGTAATGAAACTGGCTGGGAAATACAACTGAATGCCATAAAGTTTCAATTCTAGACTACTAGGATTAAAATGCTGCATTTCTAGGTCTTGTTGGAAGCTATCTGTAATGAAATAAGATGAAAAAAATGCAAGACTAAATCACACCCGAGTTAACTTTATAACCAGACATATCTGCTTTTGTTTCCTGGGGAAACGCTGGCTCCCAGAACTGCCCACACGTGCTCTGTCTCAGGGGTGAGGAAGCCCAGGTTGGGCCTCACCAGACCTTTGTCGGCTGACGGGTGCTGTTAGGGTCAACAACCAGCTCTGTCCAGTGCATGGAAGACAGGAGAGTTCAGTCCCACCAGGGCTTCGGCCACAGCTTTCAAGCCTGGACAAAGCTCCCCATCACCGCTCCCTGCAGACAACGAGATCCGCAAGGGTGCAAATCCACTCCGAATTTGGGCCTGGCAAGTTGCAAAGGTGCAAACAAGCTGACATCGCCAGGAGCTTTGGGTTCAGCGCCAGCGATGAGATTCCTTATTGAAAATGCTATGGGCTTTTTTTTTTTTTTTTAGGCTTTTTCTAAAGCAAAGTTAATTTTAGATTAGTCCCTCAGGCTGTGATAACTCCTCAGTGTTGCTCTGTAAACAAGAGAGGAGAGTCTTCTTGCATTTATAAGATTCTGATGCAAATGATGGCATGAACAAGAACACTAATAAAAGCTGCCGTTGCTGTATTTGCGACTGTAACTGAGAGAAAACTTTCTCTGCAAGGCTTGGTTATCTGCTGCAAATGAGGTGTTTCGGGAATGTCAGCCGCCTAGGACGATGCACTTTCTAACAGCACTGGTTTCAGTGTTGTGTGTTTGGAGAGGTGCTCATGTCTATGCACTCCCCAGGTGGGAATCATCCAAGGACGGGTGACCCAGAGACACCTCCAGTCCTTGCAGTGCCTCTTTGGTCAGTGTAAACCTGGCTGGCATCGAGCTCAGATGCAGCCGGACCCCACCTGGAGTGGTGGGGATGGGCTCGGCATGGCCTGAGGAGCAGGGATGGCCTGGGAAGGTGGTCTGGGTTCACCAGTTACGAATTTGGCTGTTGGAGATTTGGAGGGCTCTCAGCTACCTTTGGACTTTCAGTGTAGTTGAGTGGTGGGGACAACCCCAAAGAACAGCCATAATCCACTCTGCACCTGAGAGATGTGCCGAACCCTCGGTTTAGTGCCCTGAACCCCCCAGATCCACTGGCTGAGGCCACCTCACTGCACCAAACCAGACCACCAGGTTTTGGGACCAGCAACCCCAGCCCGTTGGGGCAGGCAGGCAGGTCGCTCCACAAGCTGCTTTCCCATTTAACCAGGTTGCACAAAATCCCCTCCTTCCTTTCACCAAAGCTGTGTGATGCCCACCATGGCCAGCCCTGCCTCCAGAAAAGGAAACGTCTCCTTCCCGCCATTGCCTTCTCTTTTCCTCCACAGCTGGAAGACCTGAATTTCTTCCTTTATGTTTCTGGGCATGGAAAAGTAAGCATACACTTAAAGACTTTTTTACAGGTTTAATACTCGAGTCCAGCCCTACTTAAGCAAAGAATTCACAGCTGATGATATGTACAAGTCCAGTGTAATTACTGCAGGGCTGAAAAACGAGTTCTGTGAGTTACGGTACATCATTGTTTTCCTTTTTTCTTTCTTTTTTTTTTTTTTTTAGTGTTACAAAGAACAATGTGCCTTTCATTTCCTGCAGTGCTGGTAAGGTACTTGCAGCTCAAAGCGGCAAGAATACATTAAAACTAAAAAGCATTTGGTTTGTGCATTAAACATTTTTTATTTTTTAGATAAATACCTCTCCCCTTACAGAAACTGTCTGAGCAATGAGTTTGGCACACATTTGCCATCAGCTGTAACAGTGCCTGCTGCCTTGCTCACTTGAAATGGGAGCATTTACCAACTTCTTTAAAGAAGAATTTGCTGATCGACAATTAAAGCGGTGAGTTATTTGAGTTATCCAACAGCAGTAGCGCGTGTTGGACAGACACCAGAGGTCCGTCCCAAATGACACAGCACCTTCTGCTCTGCACAGCGCCCTCGGTGCGCACCTTCCCGCTGCCGTTATTAATTTGCCAGTGCCACCACATCCGACACAACCGCCGCCCGCTGGATGCCTGACACCCCTTTACTGATGGTTGTACCACAATTATTCACCAGTTCGTGTTACCTCCTCCTTCCCTTTCCCCACAGTTAAACCCCTCCAAGATGCGACTTTTAATATTCGACGAAGCTCCAATCACAAACATCCCCACTCTGCAGACAAAGTTTTCCTACACAAGTTGAAAGTAATCCCGCTGACAGAAAGAAAATCTACCCGATAGCCGTTTCCACCACTGAAAGGGAGAATAAAAGCCCCGAGAGCGTCCACGGCAGTGCTGAGCCGGGGATTCAGTTGTTGCTGATCCCCAGGCACGCAGGCTGCCCATTTTGTCATCCTCAGTTCACTGAAAACTGGCTTGTTTATCAAATACACCACCACACCGGCGCCTTTAACACGCTTTTAAAATCAATAACTTTTTTTCTTTTTCTTTTTTTTTTTTTGATTGCGTGAATTGCAAAATTGCTTTGCAGTGCCAGCTGAAACGAAGCTTTTACATACCATTAGGCAACTACAAAAGTGGGGAATTTTCCACCGGGGTGTTCCACCCAGCCGGGCAGAAAAAAACCCCCCTCATTTGAGCAAAATATCAGGACATCGGAACATGCTTCTGCCTTTCCAATGAAGCTGCTGCTCCCTTTCATCATCCCTCCTACAAATTTCCTTATCCACATCACAAACAGACAAAATCTGGGGGTTTTGCCTCCCCAAAAAGCTCTTTCCCACGCAAAGGGAGCTGCACAAGCACCGTGCACACTGTGGGGTTGCATGTCGGCGTCCCCTTGGGTCCAGGAGAAGATATCTGGACCTTGGACCATGTGTGCATAACCTGTCTCACCCGCACATCTGCTTTTCATGACCGCCATGCTGGATATCTCTAGAAAACAATAAAATCCTTAATATTTCTCTCAATTTTCACAGTAGTGACCAGGTGACTGCCTGAAAACTCCTCTGACTTAGTGAAGGCTGAGTTGGGGTTAAAGCCACCACCACGAGCAGAAGATGTCACCATCGTCTCTGATTCTGCTCCAGAAAATGCAACTGTAAAGCCTACGAGAAAAAAGGAGTGGCTCTAAGAAAGAAAAGCTTTTTTTTTCCCCCATGAACTTCACTTTAACGAAGGTTAGACGTACAGGCTTTCCAAAATACCACAAACAATTTAAAATGATAAATTAAAATCTGCAGTAGGAGGCCTTCTTTTTCAGGGCTGTATAGTTGACCCTTTTGAACCTACATTACTCAAGGTATGCAAAATATATGTGTATAATAAATAGCTCCACAATTTATGGAGTGGAACAGAAAGGATATTAACAGGCAAGTAGAGAGGCTGTATAACCCTCACAAGGCCTTTAAAGATTTATTTTTTTAAAATGAAGGAATGCATGCATGTAAAAGGTAGTACTTAATCGATACGCCTCTTTGTGCCTTCCAGAAACGCATGCAAAACGCTTCCAAACCTGCCCTCGATCTGGCCGCTCTGCTGCTAGTGCCAGGGGGAATAAGATTATTCACAATACTCTTTGATTTCAAAATAAAATGAAATTCCTCTCTGTGTGGGCTCATTCCCACTCTCAGTAAAATCACTTAGGAGGCTCCCATCGGGATTCGGATCCGGCCCCGTGGAAGTGGGTCTGGAGCAAAGGTAGCACCAGGCCGTTAATGTGATTGATGGTGTCCGTTCCTGTGCATGCAGTCTGTCATCCTCTCAAGCCTGCAGTTCTGCTTTCATCCTCCCGGCCAGGAGATAAGGGCTGCGGATCTGCACTCATCTGCACTGCGGGCCGGGGGCTGCGTGGTTGGGGGGAGCAGCCTCTTCAGGGCCGCCAAATTGCCATGGGGGGTGCATACAGCAAAGCTCCCCCACAGGGGCTGCAAAGGGCACAGAAGCGCTTGGGAGGCTTCTGCTGCGGTAGGGGGGGGGAAAACCCTTTACTAAAACTGAGAAAATAAGAAAAAATCCTTTTATTAAAAGAAAAAAAGTACCTTTTGCAGGTCGCCAGCAAAGTTTCCAGCATTCACTAAAAGCTTGTTCTACTCAGGCTCCAAATCGGAGAGGTTTCATTTCACTCGGCTCTTACAGATTTTACATTATTAAACACTGGCATTGCTGCTTTTTAGGGCGGTCGTTGAGTACCAGGCTTTCTTCAGCCTGAGAAACTGCAGGTTTAATAGCTGTGAAAGAATATTATCTAAACACGAAATAATAACATGCCTGGTGCCTAATACATTCTAAATTAAAATATGATTTAATAAGCATAGGCAACATATTCCCCACCAAAAAAAAAATAGCAGAATTGGCAGAACAAAAATCACAGTTTAGTCAGTTCTTCTCTTAACCTCGCAATCCTTTGGCTACAAATTAGAATTTCTGTGAACAGGATTGATAAGGGAAATTAGGCACTGCCTTTCAGAAACAACAGAAACGTTTTAAGACGGAATGTTTAGAGACGAGCAGCACAAAATCTATCAAAATATGAAACCTTTTCATATTTCAGTGGGAGGAAACTACAAGAGCCCCAATAGCCAAAATCTTACCGGCAGAATAAGCCCTATGTTCTGTGTCCTGCAACATCAGCTCATATTTTCAAGTTTTTATGTACCTAAACCTCTTCTTTTTCCCTTAATTTTATCTGCCATTTAAACCCTGATCCAAATGCAATCCAGATCTGGATGCAGCCATTCTTCCTCACTCCAACTTGTTCAGTTGCTAATAAAGTCCCTAAAACTCAAACTGAACACATGCAAAGCTGCAGGGATTTGAGGCACAAGCAGTGAAAGGGCAACCACAGGTGTATTATCATAGATACAACATTTCTACATGAGATGGATTTAGATGTCCCAAAAATGGTGACAGGTTTTAGACATAAACCCTTCACACAAATTCTTCTTTCCTGTGTATGCACAGTAGTGCCCTGTACAGCAGATCCCCATCTACATTTAGGTCTTTTAAAAAACTCCTGGTTATAGATAAAAGAAAAGTCAAGAAAAACTCTTAATAATAATCCCTTTCACTATGGGAGACACTATTGTTCAGTCCTAAATACAAGTAGTAAAACAAAACTCAGTTACCAATGGGCCAACAAAAATCGTTGAGCTCTACTTCACTTAAACAGGAAGAGAAGCTGTACATAGATATATATACACACATACACACACACACACATACACACACACACACACATATATATATACATCCTTTCACGCACAGTCCCTACAGAAATTCCCTATTATCAAGTGTTTTTTTCCAGGCTGCTTTATTCAATGCAAGCCATTGATGCAGCAGAAGCCATGGCTTCTACTTTGAAACTGTCCCAGTCCACAGAATCTCGGTATTGCCAACATTCACAGCCCTGCTGCCACTTCCGAATAAGCCTGAGCTGCTGCCATCCTACACCACGATATTCTGAATACAGAGAGAAGGAGCAACAAGCTGCAGTAGAGCCTCCCCGCCCTGCTTACCCATAGCACCTACAACCTTTAAAGCACACCACCAACAAAATACAACAGACAACGCCAGTATAGGTGTCTATAGGTGCACAGTCCTGCCTTGAAACTCCAATTTTTGGGAGCGCTGGCGCTCCATTTTGGTTGAGCAGATTTGGGCGGTAGAGGATGGGTCTGCAGAAGCGTCTTTCAAAGCAATCATTTTGTGTTTCGCAGGACTATCTGAGATCCTGGTCCCTAAAAGGATGGCTGGCCGCATACCGAAAGTCAGGTACTTCACTGGGTCGTGTGAGAGCATCGCTAAAGCAAATGCAGGTAAAAGAACAGAGATAAAATGCAAGCGGTGAAGCACACACCCCTGGAGGGTCATGACTCACGGCCCAGGGACAGGAAGCTTTGCTACGGAGGAATAAGGATAAGGCTTGCATACAGCAGGCTCTTCATGGCATCTCCCTAATTAAAATTATTTTGAAAGGGGGGAAAAAAAGAAAGGTCTCTCTCCAGCACTGGAGAAACAAATGCTACTTTAGATTTGTGAAACAGCAGCATTTAAACTATTAGGAGAGTACATAACCTAACTGTAGCTATCACGTGCCAATTATTCTGAATAATCTTTTTGTATTCGACACAGGGAAAAAAATGTTTATAAATATGGGCTGTTTTAACATCCCAAAGCAGGAGCAGCAGGTAAGAACTTACCATTTTCTGGCTGGTCCTTAATATCAGCTTCACTTGGCTGGCTGGGACTTTCAGATTGACTTGAATCTGAAAAACATAAAATACAGCCAAAAATTACAGGGTCTGCTGTGGAAAATAGATCAGAGGCGCCAGACTTCCTCCAAAGGCTGAGAGCACAAACTAAGGACAGGAGTGTGGCACTAGGACATGATAATGCAAAAGTCCCGTGCTTAGGTAAGATTTTTGCTAGAAAAAAATAGGGGAATTTTGTTGACGGCACTCCACAGAGTGCTTGGGGTGTGCGTGAGCATAAATTAAGCTCTGAGAATCCTTCTTGTTAGAGAAGGCATATTTAAACTACTCTCCTACATGGTTTTTATAATGCAGCCTCTATGTTGTATACAAACCAGAGCCTTAATCCAACACATAGTAAAGTCTCAAAACATATTTTCGAGCAGGGACAGAAAGGTAACTAAGCAACCCCACAAAGTCGTGGAGGTCGTTGTCTACACATTTCTGGAACAAAAATCTGCAAAACTGATAAAGGAGCTGATTTCTGTCATGCTTTCGCAGCGGTTACCGTACTACGAGACCACTGAAACAAATGAGAGCAGACACTGGATGAGCTGCTCGAGAACTTCCCTCCAAAGTCCCAGCTAACGCTCTCCATCGAACACAATTCATTTGCCTAAAATAATAAAACGACTTAGAAAAGGATATGTGTAAATATGAGCAGTTTGCATTTTTTACACTTTATTAACTCTACTTTATGTGAAGATGATCGCTCTTTGGTTCAAAAATTATTCTTACTAGAAGCTTTAGTCGAATACTATTTTCCCTCTTAATTATTTCTATCCCTGTGAATTTCAGAAAAAATCGACCCGTGTGAAAATATATTCTTAAAAAAATCCCACAAATTACAGGCTTTGCAATTAGTACAAATAGAGAAAGATATCCCCTCTGCCCGAAATTGTTCTGCAATTTACTGATCCCATCAAAAAAGTTTTTGCTGTGAAACAAAACTTTGAAAATGAAACCACTTGCGACTGCACCAAAACCATCCCCAATCGTGGCCAACCTGTTTTCTGACTGCACCTTGACTTAGCAGGGTTCAGAATTAGCTGTCTGAAATTTGACCACATTTCAGTGCGAAGTCAATGCAAGATCAAAAGGTCACGACACTTAACTGTGATTAAATTGAAAATCTTACATCTATTGCAACCGAGTGATAACACCACCCCTTCTTTTTCTTTGAGGTATTAATAGTGCTGGAAGAAGCAGTACTACTACTGACCTTGGGTCAAGCAATGGTAATTTATTGCTTTAAAAAGGTTCCTTGCTTTTAAGCAAATGAAGATTTTAATTACCGCAGAGCACTATAAAGAAAACGCCTATTTTAAATATTCAAATTTTTTTTTTTACCTGCTGACTGTATGCATTCAGAAGCTTAGAGGGCAACCTTGTATAAATTAAAAACTACAAGTAAAAAAAGTGCTCACAAAACAAATTTTGATAAATCTCAGAATATTCAGCAAAGAAAGCTTCAGTCCTGACACCTCTATTTAAAAGCAATGAAATTCTCCTAAAAAGTGTTATCTTTCCCAGTGTGTCCAGAATCCATTTCCTCTCTTTTCTATTTATTATTTTTAATAATTTCTCCAATGAAGCTCAGTGAGCAATTTTGCAATTCTGTTTTAAATGTTGCTCTTCTGAGTTCTCTTTGACTGAAGCTCAAAGCAGTGCCAGCAGAGAGACCCGGGCTAACATGCACAGTGTGGTTATATTCCGGACACCAGATTTTGGCAAGAAGTTTCATGTTTCCAATACCGCAAAGGTAGAAACAAAGGTAAAATATTCAGAATGTAAAATATTTAGTTAACATTCAAAGTCAACATTCAATGGATTTCACTGTACAGGGCAGGCATTAGGCTTTTGCTTATTTTTTCGGTTTTTGCTTTTCCTCTAGCAAGCCACCTTTCAATCAGCGCTCGGCCTTTATGTTTAAAGCAGGGTCAGAATTCAACAAAAAAATGATATATTTGAAAAAGATACTGCAGAAACAGGAGACTCAGAGCATGTTTTCCTGGTGAAATTTTGGAACACTGGGGCAAAGCGGCGCGAGGGCCGAGGCCTGGGAGGGAGCTGGGCCTCGGCCTGGCAGCCCGGAGCAGCCCTGCAGGCCCCGGTGGGCAGCGTGGAGCCGGAGCCGCTCCTGGATTCGGGGAAACAAAAGTACTTTTGTTTTTAGGGAGGGCTGTTTTTCCACCACCAAAGCAAGTGACACAAGAGAGGCTCTACTGGACATTTGTTTGCACACTGAATCTTAACTTTCCTCTTTTATTACTCTCTTGAATGTGATAACAATTTTCCTAATTCTGTTTCCCTGTCACCCCCCCCCCCCCTTTCTGATGAAATTAAATAGTAATTTCTAGAAAAAAGACAACAAAGGCACAAAGCATTTTTCTTCATGGACAGGCACGGGGCAAAAAAAAAACCTGAGGTAAAATTCAAACCAACGTACACGGCGGCAGAGATCAACGGGGGCTACCGAAAACACGCACTGGGCAAGCGTACGCGCAGCATTGTTATGCAAGGTGGCATCTTGTGGAAACCCCAGATAAGAAGCCTGAGTTAAGGCACTTAGCCAAAATGTTTATATGCAGAATTTTGCTTCCCTGATTTTATTCAGATGCCGCAGATGAACTGGTACATATAAATGCGCTGCCACATGGCGAAGGGATTGGCAAAATCGGAGCCGTTGTATTTTACAGTCTTGCCTAGGACAAGAGAGAGCCTTGCTCAGCCTCCACCACTCGCTCGCTGCTTTTTCAGCAGTTGGCAGGAACTCCTGTCGGGGCTTTTGTGTTGTTTTGCACATGGAAACTTTAAAATCCCGGTTTTCTGCATGTTTCATGTTTTTGCGGGCTCGGCTGCGGCGGGAGGGGGAAGGTCTGTCCTGCTGAGTCAGTTCGCCAAACAGGTGACCGGAGGAATAAATTAATTTTTGCCCATACATAATTGATATAAATGGAAGATCGTTTTCATAAGCATTTGCATTAAATCAATAAAATCACTTACTATAGAGCGGTTTAACAATTCATTTGATTTTCTCTTTTCTATATATTTGATAGCCACTCGGCAAAACAGTATACACTTTATGCCTATTTTCTTTAGCAACAACACTGCCAGTTAAATCCTACCACCTGCAATAATTAGAGCCATTGGAAAACATACAAAACAAAATATACAGTAGATGGGAGCCCCTCTTGAATCCACGGCCCCCTGCGGCAATGAGTTTCATTGGTGCCTTAAGCTAAGGCTGGTAGGAAGCCAAAGAATCTGTATATTACAATAAAGTGCATGTTATTAAGGGGAGGATTTAACTGATTTCAGATGGAGTTGGAAATATTATAGTGAGGAACCACTATTAAGATTGCTGATTTAAAAAAAAAATGAAAAAATCACCAAGGAATCCAGTTTTATGTTTAAGGAAGCTTAACCTTGAATAGCACAATGGGTTTTATTTGGGGGCTTTTTTAGTTGGAGGAAAGTTAGTGGTTGGAATTTTTAACCCTGAACTCTCCGAGTTAGCATGAGTGCGGACACCGGAATCAGGGCTCCTGGGGAAGGGAAGCTCCAGGGGATCTGGTATCAACCCTAATGACGGGGGAAAGGGATAAAACGCATATTGAAGCGATTTTCCCTTCTACTTCCACGAATCAACTATGATTAAGGGATAAAGAGAAAAAACCCACAACAAAACAGCGTAGTTTTTCCAAAGTAGCATTTCCTACGACGTCCCTATTCTCTGCTCCTCTTTGGATCTGTTTCCTAAGCATCCGCTACCCCAAGGGGACCGAGGTGGTTCCAGCCAGGACGCAGCTCTGACCTCAGGGACTTTTGGCTCCAGGACGGATGCTCGGGACTTTTAAAATCCGCAATTTTCCTTTGCAGCTGCAGCTGAGGCTGCGTGGAAGCGGGGCTGGAAGGGAGCGTTGCATTGTTTGGGAGGAATAAAACCTTCCCAGGAAAGCCTGGCCCGTGGACAGGACCAGCATCAGCACACCGACAACGCTGTTTTATTCTGCGGCCCGTGACACAGACAGCAAAGAGTTGACACACTCCTCCACCAAAAAACACTCGTGTGGAGTGTCAGGGCCCTTCCCAGTTCTAAACCATGGCTACCTGAATTGGGAGGAACGGGACGCTTTTTTGGGTAACGGTGCTTTCTCGATGCCCTGGAAAGGGCAAGATGAATCCAGTCCTACAGTGACCACAGGTCTGCGCAAGCTGAATTAAGGGGTGTCAAGACTGTTTTTTCCCTTTGTAGCAGCTAATTCAGGTGCAGACGCATCCATCCTCCAAACAGCAAAGGTGATCCCCGCGTCGTGGAGGGTAAAAAATGAGCGGCGGTGCCAGATGAGCGAGGCTGCGCTGGCACTGCCCATGCTGAGCCTCCACCGCCGGCCCCGCACCTTGCAGAAGCACCGCAGAAAGTGCCCCAGTTAAATTTTTCCATTCGTATCATGTTTTAAAGGGGGGGGTGGTGGAAATATTGTATAATAAACTGACATATTTTATTCAAGTTTCAGAGTCCTATTTGTAATAAAAAATTTATACGGCTGGGTTGCGTCCATGCAATACATTTTTCATCTATAATTTTGGGCATGGATTCTACCAAAGATTTATATACATTAAAAAAAAACAACCACCCAAACCTAAATCATGCTCCTTTATATACAGTCCTACGTGGTGAGCTTAAGGGATTTACAAACAGAAACCAGCACCAGGACTGAGACTTTTTTACACTCACTTTCCCTTCATTATCCTTTCTAATATAAATATATCGGGATCGCCTGATATATGCTACAATTATTATTTATGGCTATTTTGGTGGCTACTGCTGTTTCTTTTAAGGAAGGCCTGGCTCTCCGCTTAACTCCAGCCATCGCTTTCAAGTCAACTTTTATAGGGAGTTCAAAGTGCTTCATTATCATCCACCTCACCGTCGCACAGGCACATACCCACACCAGATTTCCCGTTTTATTTCATGTACAGGACGCCCCATCCCCATCCCCGCAGCTCTCGAATACACTCGGGTAGCGGTAAAATCCCTGCGGTGCCAGCCTGGTTTTTGTTTTGTTTTAGTTTTTTTTTTATAAGGCGAGGACTCTTAATTCCTGTACACTGGGAAAGAGATTATCTTTGATAATGGAAATGTAAATCAAAGCTTGCTGTTGTTTATTCCAGACAGACATTTGTGTGTTAAGTCTGTTTATCAGGCAACACTTTGTCTAAGCCAGGAAGTAGTCAGCCTTTGTACCAAGATGTATGCAAATGATTTTCCCATGAGCCCTTGCCACAAAACTTTTGTGCCATTAAAAAAACACCCCCTCCTCGTTACTTCCTCAGTAAGACGCTCCCGAGCTGCCCAGTAAGCAGACTGGGAACACAACAGCCAGCGAGACGGTGCCGAGGAGCATGAATGGGACCCCAACATGTGCCCGCAGTCTGGTGCCGGGCATTGTGCGCAGACTTTGCGCCTTACATCTGTTTCCCTGGACCAAGGTGGAGGCGAATAAAGACCTCCACGGCCTCACTTTTTAGACGTTCTCCCTTACTTTCCTCCTCCTGAGAGCACGAAACTTCACCCAGCCGCCGCCAGATCCTCGAGCCCTATCGAAACGGTTTCATTTTAAATCAACTCGCTTTGTTCTCGCAAGCCCATACGTGATTTACTGCTATCGTGCGATAGCCTCCGATGTGGGGAATCTGTGTCGTCCCGTATTTGTTCCTCCATATTACAAACAAGTATTTGATTCACTTCTAAATGCTTGTTTTTAAAACGGTTTACAGCCTTTGATTCCTGCTTACTGATTCATTTCTGGAACATTTTCTGTTTATTCCTTTGCAGTAGCAAACGTTAATTTTTACTTAATTCAAATCGTCATCAAAGGCTTCCTTAAGAAATCCCACAGCACAGATTTTATTTGTTATAATAAAATATTCTTAAAGTAAACATTGCGCGACCGTGGCGTTGGTTGTTTTTCTTTTTTAATTCCGAGAGATACAAAAAAAAAAAAAAAAAATCCATTACCCAAAGGATTCAAATTGGTTCAACCCTTTTTCCTAGACAAAATAAACACTTTAAGACTTCACTTGTTTGTATTCTCCTCAGCGGTGCTGTATGCATCACCAGCTAAAAACAAAGCAACTTTTAGCCGCTCAGACAAAATGCAGAAGCTCCCCAAACAACGAAGCGGGGGGGTGGGGGAGGCATTCAGAAAGTCTGACAGTCCATTCAATATGGGGATGATGGCCATAATGCAGCCAGGGTCCCCTCGCTAATTAAATATGCATTGGCACCGTTTTGATCGATGCGAGCCATGGATCAGATGACACACCTGCAAAATCTTCAGCCCGCAGCTCCCGGGAAAAAGGAAAATACAGGCTGGCTCCTTATCTTTGTTTTCAAAGGCTCTCAATTTCTGCGCTTAGATATCTAATTTAATTCTCTCGCCCCTCAGCAAACTGGATTAGGAAAGTCAATACTGCCATTGTGCATCGACAGGAACACACAGCTTTCCTTTGATTCAATTTACCCGTGACCTTTAGACAAAGATAATGACAACTGTCTCAAAGTAAGGTAAGGCCTTGAGGAAGACCCTGCGGTGGGGCCCCCTCGCGCTTTCGGCACCTCCTCCGTGGAGCAAATCCCAAAATAAATGTCCACCAAGTGCCGCGTCCCAACCCCGGGAGCTGGGGCATGGATGGAGGCTGGGAGGTGCCCAGGTCCCCGGACGAAGGACATGCGCCAACAAGAGGGACCGGCTCTTTGGGTCTTTTTGGGCAAGGGAAGGTGCACTAACTCCTAATTTCTGGCTCCGCTACATTGGGATCAATTGTAATGCTGGAGCTAAGGAGAGCCACGGCAGGAGGAGGAAGCGGCACGAGGATTTGGCTGGAGCTGAGCCGAAGCCAATGGAAACGACGTTATTTTCCGATGGGTCTCGCATCAATATTTTTACCAGCCTTCCTACGGGAGATAGCATCTTCCTTAGACATCTGAGATAGGGGAGGACAGAGAACACGCTCTAAGCCATCCGCCCATAATCCACTTTGGTACCTACAGACACAGGTTGGACCTGGAGCAGTGATTCAGGCATCCAAAAATTCATTTTCATTGAGCAGCCCAGCTCCACAAAATGTTCGTTTCCAGGCTGCACAACGTTTTAATTCCGCGGTATATATATATATTTTTTTTAGCTGCGTTTAAAAATACACTTGGCATTTCTAGCTGTGGACCAATATTTTTCTCATGTCTTTTTATACGGATTTGGAGGGAAAGATATTTGTAATGGAAAAAAATATGTGCAAAGTTGGATTGCTAAATTTCTGTAATCTTGGGAAATTAAAAAAAAAAGCAGCCTATGTAAGAGCTACAAGAAACCATATGGATCAACAAGAGTTGCCCTCGTATCCCTGGGAAATATAAATTAACCTACATTTCATCATCATAAACCCCAAAATAAAAAATCTAATTAGAGTCTCTACCCTCAGATTCACTTCTAGAAAATTTGCTTATCCCCCTCACAAAATGATTTACAGTACTTACATCCATTTCTTCGGAGTGATTTAAATTTATTGAATCATTTCAATTTTTAGAGAGCTTCCATTTGGATCTGTATGGGTTTCTAGACATATGCAGCGCTCGGTTATTTAAAATTAATTGCAGTACAATAATTTTAAATTGCTCCACACTATACGAATCTCAAGTGCTTTGAAATATTTGAGCCGTTCTATTTAGGAGCCATCAAACTTCGCAGCGCAGGCGTCCAAGAGTTGTTGGAAAAGCCGAAGGGCTGCGCTGAGGATCCCAAAGCGCAGGTGAGCGCGGCTCCGGGCATGCTCAGTGCGCACAGGTCTGAATTTATAGAACAATTCCCTAAATCCTGCCCAAATGTCAATCTTTAATTAACAACAACTCATTCTGCCACCATTTCGAGCCGCTAAAAAATGGCCAAAACTAGAAAAGCACTGTTATAAAATAATGGCATACATTAAAACTATTATGACTTCTAATGTATATTTATAGAAGATCCTTTTATCCTGGAAATTAAAACATCTTATTAACATTAAGCTAAGCTTTACAATCCCTCTGTGGGAAAGGTGAACATAACTATGCCCGCTCTATGCAGGGCTGAAGGAGGCACGTAGAGGTTAAGTGATTTACCTTCAGGGGCACGGCTACTAAAAGGAGTAAAAAGCACGGGGCCGAGCTCTCCAGACAATAAATATCATTGCCACCAATCCAGCCACTGCGATGGCAGCGGCGCTGACCACTTGGGAAGCCTTCAACTCCATTATCTACAAAATTACTTGTGAGAGTGGCCCCAAAGTCACCTCGAAGGGATATTGCCAGTTATTCTCTGCTTCTGCTTCGCTTGCTTTTTCTCGAAAAACAAGATATTATTTCTCCGTTTCTCAACCGAGTATTTTCCGACTCAATTTAACAACAACAACGGTACTTAGGGTGACTAAAGAGCTGGTTTTGCAATGCCTGACTTTGTGTATAAAGGCAAGGGAAGATAAAACTGCGTGATGAGCATTGGTCAAAGCCTCCTGGTCTGCTTCGATGCAATTTTACGCTGGTGAGTAAACCAACCTCAGCAGAGCAGGATTGTGTCCACCATATGGTGAGACTCCATTGGCAGTGGTACAGCCACCCAATTAATCTCTATCCCCCGCCATCCCCTTGTTATTTATTTATTGTGACAAACTTGGCCTTCTGGGACCCGGCGCCTATTCCCAGGCCGTGCCCATTCCCATCCTTTACCCGGGCCTGGGACCGCTCCTCGGCCAAGGTCATCACCAAGGAGGCTCCCTACACTTCCCCGCGCGGACAGGGAGGAAGAATTGCTCAAAAAGCCAAATTAAACCACTCCCCGACAATGAGCACAGCCGCCTTACTCTGCTTTCCAAAGCTCGCCCATCAGGGTTCAAACATTTCACTTCGCTGAGCCCTCTCCGAGCTGCTCAAGACTTCATTAGCCAGCAAAAAATACAAAGAAAAGCCATCAGAAACTCAACAAATAGGGCAAAACCCTTCACCTCCCCTCCTTTTTCAGCCTCTCCTGCTACACTTGCTCCTAAAATTTATACCTAGAGGTATAAAATTTACCACTGATGAACCAAAAATTCAAGTAGGATTTTATACATCAAATAAAGGATAGTAAAAAAAATAACTAATATCTCGACGAATGGGCCCATTTTCCCTATTAAGAATTATTCTGTCTCACGGACCAAAAGAAAAGTGTTGATAACAAGAATGTGTGAATATTTAAGGAATAAACAAAAGGTGAGCTTATAGTCCATATATCGCGTTACCGATGGGGCAATGTGACCCAGGTTTAGGTACGATATTTTTATTATGGATCCATACAAGCAGCCCCATTTTCACAACTCTCCTTTGTGCTTTTCTAATGTAAAATTAAACCGCTGGCAAAAACACATAGATATATAAAATTATAGAGCAGAAAAAGATGCTGGATAGCTCCGTTCCCTCCATCCCTACCTTCCTCTCTCTTGCCTTTTTTTCCTGAAAACGATTGCAGAAATCCTGCCATCAGCCCAAAGCCTTCCTTGAACTGAAAAGTCAGAGGATTTTGCCCACAAAGAGCTGCCACCGCTCGGTTGTGTTTCTACTCTCACAATATTGCAGACTGCGAAGGAGAAGAGAGAATTACCATAAAAATCGGGCCGTGTTTTGTTGCATCAGTATCGTGTTGGCATCAACAACACAGGCTCGGGCAGGAAAAAAAGCAGCTTTTTGGTAGGCAGCCGACTGTGCTGTGTGTGCGCCACGCCGGTGGAAGGGAAAGTTAAAACTCAGGGAGAAGCAACATCCTGCGGGGAGAAAATATCACGTCCAGCGGCCAGAAATAAGGGAGAAATGGACCTGTAGCCACGTCTCAAAGTGGATCATTAGAAATATAGGAAAGAGTTGGGCATGTATATAGACATATATAAAAGGTAGGATTCCCTCACACACACACACACACTGCAGAAGATTAAGCTTAATGTGTTGACTGAAAATACCACCGAAAATGCATTTTCACTTGGTCCCAGTGCTGTAAAACTGAATTTTGAGGCAGGAAATGAAACCCAGCGAAGGCCGAAGCTCTCCAAAGCCGTAACTACGCCGTGTAGACAAGATTTTAATCCAACTTTGAAAGCCACGGCTATGATCCGATGAGCAGACAGCTTGACTTGATTACATTTTTAAGTTTCAGTTTCTATTTCTGTTTTAAGATGAAAAAGATCATAGAGTGTCAGAAATTTGAATACCGAATAGCGAAAGCTCTTGCAGGTTTAGAAAGCATATAGAAAAGCTGGCAAAAGAAAACGCT
>NW_010178063.1:9879-50010 GCF_000695765.1 Mesitornis unicolor | reverse complement strand
CTCTTCCATTGCCACCATCTGCTTTCTGGCATATTGAAGAAACTTTACTAACAGCAACGTTTTCTTGCATTAGAATATCTGCTAATTAGCTTTGTTGTAATTTTATTATTTATTTTTTTTAAAATTACCTTTTACACAGAAGGCAAACAGCCAGGGCTTGGGGCTGGCTACACCTTACGCCGCGCCTGATAACATTTTCACTCGCGGTTCAGTTTACCTCCCCCTTTTTTTTTCTATCAAAATCCTATCTTTAGCGTAGCCAAAGCCTGCAAAAACTTTGCCTTGCTGAGACTAAAGAAAAAAACATCAAACATACGAAGTGTTAAAAATCGCTGAATAACTCAAAGGGAAAAAGATAATTTTGAAGGCGTTTTGGCTGAAATCTATTTTCCTTTGAATTGCATGAGTGTTTTAAAATGTTAAAAACACTCCAGAGTGACTAATGAATGTAAAAGAATGATAAAGAGTATGGGTCCAGTTATCAGCGATGTGCCTAAAACAAAATAATTTTGGACAGTCTGCCATGCAAATATTGACTAAAATGTCATAAATAATGTCTGCAACAAAGGCAATTCTGCAGAGGAATATGCTGGTGTACTTAATGCACTGTGGAGGCTGCCTGTTAGCAAGCGGTACGTTACCGAGCCTGAAAACTTCAGCTGGACCAAAAAAAAGGGCGAAAAATTCCCCAGATAAAAATCTGACTAATGCTTTGGGCTCGTTTGAGGGTTTATTCAGAAACAGACCTTCTGAAAAGGTAAAGGTACAGCCTTACGCTTGGAAAACGGTCCACTTAGAAGCTGACTTTTCAAAAGAAGTAAGACTTGTTCAAAAATTTAAAATAGGCCAAATAAAACAACATCATTAGGACTTAGGACTATTAGGACTTAGGCTTAGGACTATTTCCTCTGCCATTTTTAACAGCATTTTCACCCATTTATTTGCTGGAAAAATAGAGGTTCCTCGCAGGTCTTGATCATATTTATCATATTTATATTATCAAGACCTTGGTCAAGCACTTCTTAGGACCTCAATCTAAGTTGCAGAGTCCGGCTGCACTTTGCATGTAAAAATAAAGAAATGAAAAATAAAGATGCAGTTCTGATCACAACAAAGAGTTTAACATCAGGCAAAGGAGGCAGGGAGGGCTCAGATCCTACTTTCAAATCTCAGCATTTTAGTCACTATCACTTTTTTAATAGTAAAAGAATTAAAATACACCTAACAGTTAAAATATGGAGCCAAAACGAGGAACGGCACAGGAAGGTGCATGAACAACTCCAGATTACTTGTATCTGCATTGACTTCTTCGTGCTATCACAAACAACCCAGTCCCTTTTGCTGAAAGTCTACTAAAAAAAAATGAAACCACCAAAATTAAACAACGCTGAGACCTTCTGCAAGTGTTTTCCAAAATTTCTGAGCAAAATTTCACAGCCACAGCGATGAACAAATAACAAAGATATTTTACATTTCTAAAGCATCTTTCATCCAAGATCAAAGAATTTCATCAACATTAACTCTCAAAACACTCCTTTGAAAGAGAACTGCTATTAAACCTATGTTATCTTTATCTAACTTGATCTATTTTCGTTATAAAATGCTTGTTACTGTAGCAGAGCATCGCTGCGTAGGTTAAGTAACGTGACCAGAAACACTCATGGATCAGTGGCAGAGCTGGCAATGATCATGTTCAGGAGTCAAGGATCCTAAACCCTTCTTCCACTACTTAAATAAAAACGCATATATCTATATATCTATATATCTATATAGATATATAGATATCTCTCCAATAAATAACAACACATATATGCAAACTGGCTTAAGGATGATAAAAAACCCCTCGATGGTCATGGGATTGAGGTGCCACTGAAGTAAGTGGAATAAACAGAAATAAAAGAGCTGGCAGGAGATGCTGTTGCAGTGCAGGATAAATAGGTGTGTGAGGGTAACAGATGATGTATAAAGAGAAGAAACTTTTTTTGGAAAAGATGAAGCCAAACTTTCTTAGAAAAGATGAGAAGTCTTTCATGCAGCCCCAAAATATATTAAACGTGTGTTACAGAGCATAATTCAGTCTTTGGGCCGTGCTGGTTCTTGATATAACCCAACTGGCGCAGCAGTGGTGAGAAATTCAGCGCAGTGTTTTCCTAAGGCTCCTTTTCTTATCACTCCTGCCATCGTGTCCTTAAATGATATTCTCACATCCGCTTTGTAACCTGGATGAAATGTTGTCCAGGAAACACCGCTTGCTGCCTACTCCTGCTAAAAGCAGCAATCTGAGAGGTGTGTTTTGTAACCCTGCGTGGCTTTGCAGCATTGCTGCCGCTGGACAACGAAGAAAACCATTTCGGCTGCCCTGAACGTTGGGCTCCTCCTTTTCAAGCACAACAAGGCACGATTCGGGCCGCGCTGCTGACACAGCAACATCAGGGCCTCAAAGCAACTGTGGGAAATGTCAAATTTATGGTCCTATGGGTGAGTGGTGGAAGGTTTTTTCCCCCCGCTTCAGCCAGCCCCTGTCAAAACCAGAGCCTCCAGAAAGTTTTTGGCTACGTCCCAGCGAAGCAGAAGGAAGCTGTATCCCACACTTCCCGTGGGACTTAATGAAAAATACAGCCTCTGGGCTTCTTTCAATTTGGGCTTTCAGGCTGCTAAAGCGGTGAAAGAAGGATCCTAGCTGTCACAAACGTCACATGTTTGGGGTCACCTGCTGCTCGGGGCTCCTCATGCCAGTTGTTGACATAATAAGCACCCCTTACACTTTAATTACAATTCACAGTGTGCAAACTCTGCAATCTGCTTTAAGGCAAAGGCGGGCTTTGAAATCGGCACTCAGTACTGCTCCTGCGCGGGCAGAAACGGGAGGGGAAAAGATGTCCAGCTGACCGGGTAACCGTATGCAAATATTTGGGATCCCGGTGAAAAGTCGGCGCCATCCGGCAAAAAGAGCAACCGTAACCATGCAGAAAGCAGGGTTAAAGATGTTTTTGCTCCATGAGGTCCTACCTGAGCCCCCCTGTGTCTGTTCCCGAGCATCCCCAAAGCGGGACGGACACAAGGCCGGATGCTGGGGTCAGCTCCTCTCCAGCCCTTTTAGGAGGGATTTTTTTTTCTTGTGCAATGAAAGCTTACATGGGAAACCGTGTTTGTTTTATTCTGGAATGCTTTATTTAGGCTGGGACAAGAAACATTGGGTCTACTTAAAATACTTCTTATTTTGAGAAGGAGATGAGAGTCCTTCAGTTTGCTTGACCGCTGCCTTTTTTTTCACTTACTCTTACTCCTAATAAAGACATACTGAGAGCACCAAACTTAAATTATCTGGAGAGGAAAAGGAGACTCCTCTCCTTATATGATATAGAAAATCCACGTTAGCATTCACGCACCTAAAAACGCCTCCAGTCAGTTATATTATTTACAACGCCTTGGTTGAATCCATCTTTTCCCATGGAAAGCAAAACAACACGGGAGAGGACGCGTGGTCCAGGAGTGCCTCTAGAAGAATTGATAGGTTTTCTGTGTTGGAAACGCTGTTAACCTGTGGGCTGATGCTTAGGGGTCGCACAGGAACGCATCCCGGCTTCCCGGTGCCGCCACAACCTCCAGCAGCCGCTCTCCGAAAACAAAGGGGAATTCAACTTCTACGAGGCCTGTTCATATTGACACCAACAGGAGTGGCTTTGGCCATTGCTGCTGCCCAAATGACTTCTTAGAGGAAAAACCCAATGGGTTTGCACCACATTCAGTAGGAAAATGTTGGCAAACAGCAGTTTTCCTCTCGGCCGAAAGGGATGCAGGCTCCTCCAGCCGCCTCTCGCCCTGAATCAGCGACCTCAGATAAACTCCGACCGTTTGGAAATCACCATCAGACTGTGAAGCACTTCAGTGAAAATCTATAAACCAAATTGATAGCGTGCATTCGTATGTATTATATATACACTGGGAACAGGATTTATCATTTAGCTGACCTTTGAAGCGCTGATATTTTTAGATCTGAAAAATGTGCGCTGATTGTACTTCAACCCAGTCCCCTCACAATGTACCAACTCCTTGGTATCTTACTACAGGAAAGATAATCGCAATGAATTTTTATATTTCGGCACATGGGAAGATAAGATTAGACAGTAGGGACATAAAAGCAAACGGCATCACATAAAAGATAAGTTTCTGAAAGTCACAATTTACACCAAATGTTACAGATGAAAGTGTTCAAAGCTGCTCATCGGGGCCCGTGCGGGTCCCATTACGAACCATGGGAAGGCTGCAAAGAACCAGCATTGCCTTTTATTTAATCCCTTCTCCACATAACCTGCAAACCCTTTGCAATACAGCAATCTTTAATGATATCAATAATGACTAATTCCCATTAGCACCCAGGTCCCAGGGCTGTTTGTGCTGCACAGACCTCGCCATCCAAGAGGGTTGCTCCTGCTCCAATGGGATCATCCCCAACCGGAGCAACTCATCCCAAAAGGTAAATAAGCATTTCATTTCTGTGTCTGCCCACTAAGCATCACTTTGTGGTTTTTAAGGTGATATTTCTGTGATTTTTTTTTAATGGGAGAGCCCTTTTGCTGCTTCTCGGTGCCACAAAACCAAAGAGTGACTTCAGCACAAGGCAAAGGTCCTACCAACGCGCTCAAAAGTGATTTTTCAATCGCGGCTTAACCGTATTTTCTATTTTCTTTCTCTAAGGACTGTTGCTATGAATAGTCTCAAATTTCAGCCACTTCTGATGAAGCCCTTTGCAAAAAAAAAAAAGTGTTGCTCGAAATGTCTGACAATGGAGAAGTGATTTTTACCCCTACTACGCATTTACTAAAAACACATGGTGGGGGAGATCCCCTGCAAACCTGGAGTTTTCCACTAAAAGGAGGAAAGAAAAGTCGCAGCCCCGACCACGGGATTGGTAAGAGAAGGAGCTATAATGGGAAATAATCTTTTGAAAACTTCACTCCGTCAGGAAATGCAGCAAAGAGTAAACTCCATGCACAAAATTGGACGTAGACCGAAGCAGCCCCGCTCACAGCACTGGTGGGTGTGAGCTGTACACAGAGCGTTTGGTGAAGCCCAATTCATGTTCAAAAGAAAACGAAACCAAAGAATAAGTTATTAAAAGGAGCCTTTGAAGCAAAAAGCAATGATGTGTGAAAGACAGCACCAGAAGAGTTTATTTAAACGCGCAGCGCAGAAAACAGGGAAAACAGAAATTAGGAAATTAGAAGAACAGTCATGAAGGCACCCAGCAGCCTTTTCCTGGTACCAGAAGTTCTTATATCTATGAATATTTTATCCAGATTCAACTATCTTTTTCAAGTCCTCCCTATCAAAATTCCAGACATTTTCTTCAATAAAATCAGAAAAGTGATTCAAAATGTATTGGTAGGAGATATAAAATGAGCTGTGTGCGGGTATTACAAAGGATCTGGGAACCTTGCACCCTTTAGATCTGCTTATTTAACTATTTAGCAGCACAACTTCAAATTTGCATTTGACTGGTTTGATGCCAAGCCATAAGAAGAAAGCAGGAATGTCTCTCTCCTTCTATGAATTTCAGGTTTTTTTAACTTACTCCTCAAATCCGAACCGCGTTCCTGTCCTAAAATTACTGTGTAGCCCAGGATCGAGTTAGAAAAGTAGATGTGAGACTTTAAAACAGTCTGCTTTTTTGTTCCCTTCAACTGCCTATCAAAAGTAACCCATTTTGTGAACACGCTCAGAAATTGGGTATTTCATGCCGGTTCCAAAAGAGGAATTCCTCCATTTAGCAAACCCAAGCCTAAAAATAAGTGTCTAAACCCGAAAAAAGCCAGTTACAAAACCCGATTCCTCGTTGTGCTGCAGCGCCCAGCAGCGCTCAATGAGGAGAACTTGGCCCTCTCTCTCACAGCAGTTTTCTCAGCAGCTTTCTTCCTGAAGAAGTTGTGGAAAATAATCTGTGTGAGAAAACCAATGCATGGGAGTGCAGATCCTGCCCCCAAATGTCTCAGAACCTCTCTCCGTGTCGCTTATTCTGGTCCCAGTGTGGATGCGCCGTGCCCGTCCCAGTGGGTGAGGGGGGAATCCTTATCCTATCCTATGGAATAACCGCGGTCCTAAGGCAGCGCGCCATTGCACGTCTCTCTGCTATACACTGATTTCATTATGGCAAGCTAAATAAAGCAGGAAGAGCCGAGGAGAGCGGGGAAGGGCACAGAGATATTACAGAAGTTTACGCAGTCGTGTTTTTCTATACGTGCCCTGAAACTCCAACTTCTGGTGTAGTGTAACCCAACTACATACGCTCGTGGTGGTGGACTTTGTCACTGAAATCCCATTTCATTTCACACACAAAAAACTGGCCTTTCTGGAGAAAAGAAGAATGTCTTTTCTTGCTAGGTAGGCGGTTTGGTTCAAATTGAGGGAAGAAGCTGAAGAAAAATAGTCGGTTTAAGTGTCACAGCTCCATTAATAGGGGCTGAATCCATTAGCCGTGACAGGTGAGCCTGTGATAAATGATGACCGTCCTATGCTGCCCCACCAGGCAAAATCCTCTGCTGGTTTTCTCCACTCCTTGTCCAAAAGCAACACCGGGCCAATCTGCAGTGTGCTGCTGAGATCAGGAAGCAAGGACACCGGAGGGGTGAATGCACCAAATACCTGACTTTGCAGCTGCAGCACCCTTACCCAGGTAGCACCATCCAAGCAGAAACTCCTCCCAAAAGGCCCAGGGACTGCCCCTGCTTCCCGTGACCCAGGAAGGGGCTCTCATCCTTTCACCCTGTGCAGGGACCTCCACGTCAAGCCCACGTATCACAGATTTTGACCAGGACTGCACCTAGGACTGGCCCCTGGAGATCCCCGCGTTGCTGAGCACTGGATGAGCCCAGAACAGAGAGCCCTTGCTTTGTAATTTACACGGCCGACCAGGACGGGCACAGCATCTTACTCCTCTGTGTAAATCTTCAGAGCCCTGGCTCCACTGGTCATAAATAAAAACGGGGGAAAAGTAGAAAGTAATTCTGTTCGCTTTGTTTCATTTCAAACCTGTGAAGGAAAGAATATATTATCTGCATCTAAGCCCTTTAATAAATATATAAGCCACAGAAAGGTGTGATTTAGATTGAAAATACCACCTCAGCTCTAACTAAAGTGTCAATAATGCAATACGGTAAGATGTGTAGTTTATTGGCCCCCTGTTTTAGGCACGGATAATGGAGCACATCTAGAAAGTGCCGAAAACGAACGCCGAGGGTGAAGAACAGCACAAAGAGTAATTGCTGGGTAATTTATGTGTGTGGGACCTTTCCCTTTTGACAGAGTCCCCAGAACTGAAGCTCACACATTTCGGATCAGGCCCGTGCTGTTAATACGCTGCCAGAAATCTCATTTCTGTGCCAAAGCTGCCCTGGTGCTGGCCACGCGTGGGCACCCCAACGGGTCCAAACCGTCCAGGCAAGAGGAGGGACAACCCCGGAGCCACGCTGGGCCGTGGGCACCGATGATCTCGAGGCTGGAATTTGATTTCCCTTTTGCTGCGGATAATTTCTTTATCTGTTACGCACTCGAGGAGACTTCATTGTCCAACTATTTTATTATTTGCTACACAAAAAAACCTATATTAGTGAATGGCTCCATTATTTCAGCCATTAGCCTTCTGGTGCACAGAAAGTTTCCCTTCTGAACAGGCACTCATTCATTATGCTGAACCACTGGACATTTTATGGCTTGCCATACCAAAAAAAAAACTTTTCTTTTTTGATTTCTTTCAGTGCTTCCATTATTAAAATAGTTTAAAAAGTGGCTTCCACTTTATTTATGCCACATCGCTTGGGTAAAGGATAGCTACCCCCAGTAAATCTAGTTATTGTCCCAAGTAGATTGCTCATTAAATATTGTATATAAAAGAGCCCTCTGAGATTCAGAATAAGCCACAAAATGTTTTTTAGATATCTCTTTCTACTTAAACAAATAACTGTAATCATGAATGTGAACCAAGTGCTGCGCTTGTAAGGTTGAATTAATAAAAACCTGAACTTTATCTAATCCTCGGCTGCAGAACACCGCAGAAGAATTTCAGGTGCAAATAATCAGAGATTACTGCACATGAGGGAATTCACCAGTGGGCACGAAGACCCTCAGCCTCCTCCGCGAGGTAAGCAATATATTCCCTAATATGATACAGTGCAGGCTGCCTTATTGTCTTGACCAAGTTTGTACTCAAGTGCAAGTTTTCTCCCTGTTCTGCTCCTATTGCTGCTTATCTGCAGGTAATGCAACCATTGCTTTAACTTTCACATTGACAGGGTGGAGAAGATACCACGCGCTCTTGAAATTTTCCTGTCTCCTAACTTCTATACTTTCGAATAAGCGCAACGGTACTCAGCAAACGCTTTAAAAACAGCGTAAGAGGAAAAGGGAATAAATGTATATGGTGTCTCTGCATTCTCCCCGGTCTGGCTGGCTCAGTCTAGCTAACAAATATAGATCAGTGAATGAAAAATCCTAGTTTAACTCTATGGCAAAGGGGAAGGGGGGGCTGCTTCTTAATTAAAAAACCTCCTCCCAGTGATCACTATGCACTAGGCCTCAGAATGTACTTAAACTCCCTTAAAGTGCAGTGGTAATTTAAAATGTGCTGCGTTACAGATCAGATCCGCAGCCAGATCTGGAATAACTCCATCAAAACTAGTGGAACTACACAGATCCCTATCAGCTGTGGTCTCACTATAAACCTCTGGTAAATAAAGCCCACATTGTTAATGCTGTCACTGGTGGAGCAGTTCCTTACCCCATGGCACCCAGATAACCTAGGCAAGCTGCTGAACTGCACAGATCGACTTGTACTTAAAACTGAACTCGGTCACCGTCACCCAGACTCCATACAAAGTGGAAGCGTTACCTGGGTAAAGGACTTCACGGCTTTTCTGAAGAGGAAAGGACACAACTCTTCAAAGAAAATGAAGATTACTGGATTCATTAAAAGCAAGAAAGTGTCCTTAAACCCCAAAATAATCCCAAGGAAGCCTGGTCAGGTGCTGCCAGGTTATCCCAGAGGCCGCACAATCTTATCCCTCGCCCTCCCACTGCACATAGTGACTGACCCAACATCAACATTCACTCCTCATTGGCAAAGACAAATGGCTCGGGTGAAGAAAGTGCTTCCAGGCAGAGGAATTTTATCTGCATAGACTCCCACTAAGTGAACTGCGCTAGGAATTGTCGGTTTTGGCCAGTTTTACTCTGTTGAATACACTTCAGGTGGAGCGAGACACAATATTTGCTGTCCTGCGCAGCCAGAGAACAAACCAATAAAAGAGGAGAAAGAAGGGTTTGAAATGTACAGTGCACGTGTGGACAGTCACAGCAGCACAAACCAGGCAGCTGGCATGGGGATATGTGAAGGAAATAAAGGAGCGATGCAGGAGGAGGCAGAGGGAGTGGGGAAGAAATTATAAGAAAGACAAAAACCCAAACAAATTGGAGAGGTGTGAGGATGAAGGCTAAAATGTTTCCTTGTACGGAGGGGTTATGAGAACAGTGTTAAGGACATGGAAAATTCCTGTGATCAAATTGCTTTCTGGGTGAAGGTCACCCCAAGCCAGGCTGCCAGGTGAAGATGTGCAGCATCTATGGGCTGCAATGGGACTGAGGGTTGTGTCTTTTCCACCCAAAGATGGGTAGAAAGCAATCAGAAAAGAGTGAAACGCATCGAAAAAGAGACTGAAAAGAACATTTTGCCCCATTTGGCTCTGCTCCGTAACTCTACGCCGTCTGATAACACTTGTACCTTTTTAATGTTCAAAAGTACGCCCTTAGAATAATTTTGCTTGATAGCAAATAGCACGGAGCAGCCGTAAGCTCCCACATAGGTCCTGACTGGAGAAATGGGTGTGAGGCTCAAAATCCTGCAGGATCACCTCTGTATGCACCTCTGTATGCACACAGTCACTTAAGGGCATCATTTTGGGCAACACAGTGACTTTAGGCCCTTTAAAACCGATGTTTGTGTCTCAGTAGTGAACTAAGCAGCAGCCTATCTCACAGCATTGCATTTCATTGATGAGGAACAGTAAAATCTGTTTGAAAAGCTAATATTGCTGTTACTTTTCAGAGTACCATGTGGTTCTTTTCCGCTCTAATTTTGCTTAGCAGTTAACTGAAATCCCCATATTGCTTTCCCCATTCATACCAAAACCTCACAGCGCTGCGAAAACCACGGATACTGTAATAAGTCGTGACTCATATCATCCACCATCGCCCAAGTAGGAATCACACATTTTACTGTAAGGATATCTAGGCCATCTCTGCATCTATCATTTTATCTCGAAGAAGGCCAAAGCAGATCACTTTCAGCACAGCGGGAAAAAGGAAGTTTTTGTGGTTAAAGCAAAGGGCAATGAGTCAGATGATGTGGGCTTTGCTTCACGCAGGCTCCCTGTGTGCCTTGGGCTGAATCTGTGCCTCACTTTTCACATCTGTCTGAGGGATGTCCCAATGTCAGAGCCATTCATCTTGGTTTCCCAAATTTTTTGAGACATCTGGGTGGGACATGCGAAGTGTTAGGATCACTACCGTGCATCTGTTATTCTGCTGTGAACACAACGCTTATCTGCTTCTGGATGCAGAGGAAAGTTCATAGAAAAGGCCAGTATCATACAAAAAAAAAAGAGAAAAAAAGAAGATTTCTTCTAGAGGAACAACTCCCCTCTGCTTTGACCAGCACAATCACAAGTGAGATAATTCAAAGGATGCAGTGGTCCAGAGCCTTGGAGAAGTGAACGCTGACAGACCTCTGAAATCCCTTGACCTCGCTCCAGGTTTTTGCACTGCACTGCATCAGATGCAGCCTTCTCTTTTTTTTATTTATAATTCATAGGCATATAATTAAATCTGGCCCGTTCATTGTGAGCAAGCACAATGGCTGAACCACTAACCCTTAAGCACAGTCTAGCAGTGGCATTTGGAGAGGCAGCCCCGCTCTCTCACCTATGCTGGCAAACGCATCGCTCTGGCTGTGAAGGAAACCACAATGTGGGAAGGAAAGCCTACAAAAGAATGAAAACAGAAAGTGTCTAAGGCCTTGGCAGAAGGACACTAAATAAAATAGAGAGTGGTGACTCATTTTGGCAGTGAATCCACCTCAACCCCTTCAAAGGCTTTGGCAAGAGTCCTCGGAGGAGACCCCAGGCTTTTGCCAAGCCACAAAACACCACAATTATTATCGCAGCAGTCATCAACAAAACAGATTTTGTAAACTGACTTGTTGGCACATAGATTAAAGAAGCTATAAAAAGGAATAACAGCTGTTTGGGTTGCCCTATGCAGAAAGTTACTATATAAAAAGTACTTTTACACATATCATATATACGTACACACAGACACACACAGATGCACATGATGTGTACATGGGGAATACACAAACAAGCAAAAGTGCCAAAAGCTTCGCAGGGATTTCATTTCTGCTCGTGGGAGACAAACTCACAGGTCTGAAAAGTTGTAAAGGCCTGGACCTCTTCTCAGTCCTTCCGGTTGCACATTCCCATTTTCATTAGTTTCAATGGAGTTGTTTCCATTATACAAGAGTACGACGACAGCAGAACCTAGAACTAATAATGGCTACGTAGGCAAAGCCCCA
Organism: Mesitornis unicolor; assembly: GCF_000695765.1. NCBI lineage: Eukaryota > Metazoa > Chordata > Aves > Mesitornithiformes > Mesitornithidae > Mesitornis > Mesitornis unicolor. Next base: position 38,390 of record NW_010178063.1, on the reverse strand, counting down.
CAGATGTAATTCTCCTCCTACTCACTGGCGCGGAAATCAAAGGCAAATTTTTGCATGCTGGATGTGAGGGGATAAAATGGCCCAGAGATAATTTAGCACAAGCTACAACACAGAAGGGTCCTAACGGCTCCCCACTCTTTTCCATTCAAAGGTTACGTTCAGTTTTCATAAACTAGACATGTTTGAATATTTATGTAATCAAACAAATAGTCAACTTCAGTGATTTAAAACTAGGTTTGCAGCAGATGATGAGGGTTTGTCTACCCAGACAGGAATCGTACAGCAGAATAAACTCCTAGATTCCAACAAAAAAGTGGTGAGGCACAATTTTTGTGCTGGTGTGTATGCTGCAACTAGGTTTAGAATTTCCTATACACTGCACTTTTTTATTTAAGGCAGATGAAATAATGTCCTCTAAATTCATAGTATTTGATTAAAGTGGCAGAAAGAAAGAGAGGTGAAATTGAGAAAGTGACACCAGTATCCTGCTCTAATCTTTCTTTAAAAGTCTCCGCTAAGGACAGCAGTGTTCACTTCCAGTTTCCACATCAATTTATTTTTTATCACATTGATAAGCAACGCTTTTCTTGATTTCATTTCTTGAATTTGAACTGGTAATGCATAATATTAAAACATCCTGAAAACAAGTTTCAGAGAATCTGGTATATAACTCAATAAATGCACCTGGTTCAATTAAAGTCTAGGTGCCCTGACCGGTATCCAATACTTTCTTTAGAGGCTGCGTGTCTTACTCTTATCTTTTCACCACAGAATCAAGAGTTCAAATTACATCATTAAAAAGAATACCCTGTTCTACAGAAGTACTATGGATATATAGGTTGCCAGTGAAAGAGCGCGAATCTGAACTGAAGGGATGTTTATTACCTCTACAAAGACATAAAGGCATAGGTTATGGGAGAAATGCGGATATAAACAGCAAATATCCCTGCAAAAGACATCTGCATCCTTGTGAATATCCTCAAGCAAATGGGTAAGGGCAAAGTACATTTCAGGGTCCTTGCCATTGCTGCAGAAGAAATGATGTGGCCCTTTGACCCAGCGCTAGCAAAGGATCCGCCATCGCAGAGATGGAGCATTAGGACTTGGTGTCCATCGCGTTGCTGCTTTAATACCTTCCAAATGACTCGGGGAAGTGCCGCATCACACCTGGATGATAAGTCTTGCTTTGCTGCTGTTTCATTAAAGGTTGAAAATATAGAGAGGTAACGGGAACACTGAGAACTCCTAAGAGATGAAAATGGGCAAGTTGTGGGCTACTCATGCAATCCACTTGAATTTAGGTATTTGCATTGAGAAAAAGACTACCATTCCATTATTGTAACTACAAAAATCTTCCAGCTGCATAAAGAAACATTTAATATTTTCAAAACGACTTGTCCTTAGGCAAACTGTTTATTTTCAAGTACATTCCAAAAATTAGTTAGGACTGTATTTACTGCTTGTAAGCACTGGCAAGTATTTAGCACGGGATGGTCAGAACATAAATAAAAATCCATACACTTAAAGTTCTTAGATCGAATTATTTGCCTTTTAGTCTTATCCTTTGCTTTTTTCCTTTTTTTTTTTATTTCCCTGTAGTCCTAGGCCACCTTGGACTACATAATGCATTATACAGACACTAAATTAGCTCGCATGCCAGCAGAAGCAGCAAGTTTCACCTATGCAAGTATTTAAAAAGCTTGCAAGCACACACTGTCTCCTGTGCAGCCCGGAGATCCCTGTTGAGTGTATGCCAAGTCCCTGAAAAGTTGGACACTGCATCCGGTATTTACACTAAGCTAAAATTCTAATCAGCACTAACAGCAGTGTGTTTTAATTCACCCTTATGATTTTATTTCAATCTGCTAAGTAGCACAACTGCCAGAAAGAAACTGCTATAAACTCCAGTAAACAAAAGCAGGAAAAAAAATGTATTAAAAAAAAAATCTTAAACCTGTTGGAGATAAAGTTTGCACCACTTTAGACACGCAGTCCTAAAGGAAAGTCTGAAGCTTTGGTTGAAGCTGCTTTCTGCTGATTTCTTTTCAAATATCCTACCTCCCACTTTATTTTTTTTTAATACTTTTTCTCCCCCCGCAACGTGTTTGGTACTTTTTAGCCAAGGAAGGAAAACGCTAACGTTATTTTACACCGGTTATTTCACCTCACGTCCTCCCCTATGCAGCTTTCTGCCAAGTGCTGTGAAACAAGAACACAGTAACTACTTGAATCTCTGGATGACACTGTAAACTGTAGTGCCAAGAGGCTGGTGCCAAGTCCGGCATCTTCCTTATTTTGGGAAGAAGAACTAAAAAAAAAAAAATCAGCAGAAAAATTCTGAGAAGTTGGTCACCATTTTGGACCTGTTCAGTGCAGTCAGACCTTGGCAGCCATCTTACAGCTTGGCAACCATTTTGAGAATGTGCCTGGCAAGCTCTCAGAGCTCGCCGACACTGTTTCAACACAGCGCTGGTTAAATATAGTCCAAATTAAACAATACCGTGTAATATCAGGTAAACTCACCCTTCATAAATCCACCCAGCACGACAGTTTACAAGTACATCTTTAAAGAGCAAGGGACATTGTGCTTTCCGTCCAGGCCGCTCAGGCACCTTAACCCTTTCCCGGGCATGGTGCTGGTGAAGCCCAGCCATGGCTCCCCAGCACCAAAGCCCCCATGAAGCCCTGGTGGAGGGAATTCTCCCCCCAGGGCCAGCAGTGAAACGGGGAGACTGTGGATGGTATGATACGGAAAACATGTCGCCTTTCGTCGCTGTTTAACAAGGCCCCGGAAACCCCACTGGGGACCAAAGGCCCCTTGAGAAGGAAATGCTGCATCTGGGGATGACAGGGAGACTGTACACAACAACACGTAAACCCACAGCTGTCGTGTGAGAAAGAACTACTTCCACAGCTTTCATTTACTAATGAACTTCTCCATGCACTCCTCTCGCAGAGACAAAAAGAAAAGTTTGCGGAGAAAAGGCCATCCCAGCAGTCAGACATCTTAACGAAGCCTGGTTTATTAAGAGAGCCCAACGCCGGTGCGAGTTGTAAACAAACACTTCCCTTCTTCTCCCCACCCCACAAGACCAGCGTGTTTTTGGACCAAGTGCTTTTCACTCTGACAGTGCCAAAATCCCAAGGACTTTGTGCCAGTTGAAGAAAGGCGTGGTTGTTAGAAACCGCGTTGGCCCAGGAGTAGGAAAAGCGTTTTTGCCGATAGACGCTCCGGGCGGGAGGAGGACAGAGAAGCTGGGGGAAGCGCCTCGGCACTGCTCCTCAGGGCCAGGGGGCACGGCAAGGTATTCCGCCCATATTTCTCCCAGTATTTTAAACAATCCCTTCGCCGAAGAAGTTCATTTTTCATATTTAATGTAGTGTAAACACATTTAATAACTCCAGGAGGAATGCTGTTTTTACAGAACAAACAGTGCTATCTCCAAGACTGCTTTGCTAAAGTTTAGTCTACACGAGCTCTAACTCTGTCGGCCTATTTGAATTAAACTTAAAAGATAATATATGGCTAAAATTCAACACTTGGAAAACGGTGTGTGTAAAAAGGCAAATATTTGAAGGTACTAAACAGTATCCGAGTATTAAAATGACATTTTGGGGAAGTATTTAATATCTGAAGACAAATGTCTATTGGAAATGCTTACTACACACATTATATTCTGCTTCTTATCTTGAAATAATTTAGAGTGGAACAGAAAAGATCAAGTTTATGCTCTATTATCATAAAGTTTAAACTATAAGGGTTTTTTGACCTTGAAGTCTGAATTAAATGATGTCTGGGATTTTTATTCTTCCTCTTTTTTTTTTTTTTTTCCCTTTTAAAATTTTAATTTGGGGGGAAAAAAAATTAAAAGCCAACTAATTAAGTGTAATTTCATAGTGAATGAAATAAATTAATTAAACCATAATTGAAATGACAATATTAAATATGAAAATATTATGCTGGAGTAGATCAGAATAAAGTCTTGACACTGCTGGATATCTTTTATATTGAAGGACAGTATCTGCAGCCGCATGACGTCAGCCGAGCTGGAATAGTTGGGAATGCATTGATAAATTGCTCCATCGATTCTGTTCTGCTTCACTTACCATAATTATAGCACAGTAATGGATGACATGAGTGATATATTTTTACTTTAGAGAAAAGCCAAGAGTTTGCCTGTTTCTTTATGAGATTAGACCAAATCCTTTCAATTAATACAGCATGATTGATATCTAAAAGTGTACTGGGGTAAGATACTTGCTTCATGTGCACATCTTTAAATGTTATTGGTTAAATATTGAAATAGCATTCAAAGAGCAGTTTCAGTGCTTTAAATAACAGTGTCATTTTGGTAATAGGAAAGATGTATCGTCACCATTTTCAAAGACTTCTCTAGACCCACTTTAAGCCCTTCGATTTTCTTAGATCTAAAAAATCCCATTTGCGATTAATATCCTTGCAAAGCAGGACAACTTAGGCATTTTCCTTGCAATCTAGGGACACTTTACAGGGTCAGGCACCCTCACTGAAGTCCCTGCTGAGGCCACCAGCAGGAAGGAAGGCCATCACTGAAGTCAGCTCCCACTGAAGCCATCCATCCCTTCCCCAAATCTGCCAGCAGCAGAAGAAAGACAGCAGCAACCTGCACGGATCCTCCAGCAATGAGATGCAGAGGCATCAGCACTCCCCTGCTCACGTTTAATCTCCCTTCTGATATTCTGTTAGCACAACTTACTGCACTTCTGGGTACTCATCCATACAAATAATAACCCTCTTTTTAATCCTTTTAGAGTATACCACGGACGAAAAGGCCCCCTAACACTAGTGCTTTAAGACTAACTAACCACATCACCTCAGAAAGCAAGGGAGGAAATGTATTCTTGAGGAGATGTGACAAAAGATGAGGGTAGGTGAAGCTGAGAGATGTCAAACCACTGCCATCAAAGACAAATCCGCATTACAGAGGCGCACAGGAGACGACTCTCGTACCAACGCTGATAAGACTGACTCCTTAAATGCAGAAAAGACCCTTACATTTCCCACAGCACAAGCTTCCCTCACGGATACGGGTCCTTCTCGTGAATTCTTACCATTTCAGCTGTTCTGGTTATGGAGGTGCTAATTAAAGAACCCTGAATGGGCGCTTTATAGTTAATAAAAACTTTTTTCAGCCAGTCCATTGCACCACCACACTGAATAATTTCTACACAGAGGTGAGCACAAAACGCAATACTCACGGAGTTTTGAATGAGGTCAGAAATACCCGTGGGGGGAAAAATGATTTTACCAAAATGCAGCCCAAAAAGACGAAAATCAATTTATCTAAAAATTTTAACCTGTCACAGTAAGCGTATAAGATTGATCCGTACTTATAACTGTTGAATTCGTTCCTTTCTCACGTTACGAAGGCTGTCACTGGAAATAAAGTGTAACTTGGGATGGCTGTGGCAGCCATCAAACCTCCTCTGACACATTAGAGCGTCTGAAACCCAGACAGCCGAGGTTTACACCAGCAAACTCCAGCATGGAGCGGACAACTCTAAACCAACTATCGACCACCCTATTGATTCCTGGAGAGGAAACCAAGCCGGGAAAAGCACCAGAAGAGATAGGGTTTCTTTTCCTCTCCTCCTCGCTAACTTGGCGGCTGCCAATCACGGGTCTTCTCGGGCTGGAGCATGGCAGGGTTGTGTTGCACCAGCCAGGATGTCTGCCCGAGATAATTCAAGCTGAGAGCAGGCGATGTGCAGGGGGAGCTGATTAGCCGCTGCCTCCCAACGTGACCTGTCTTGCTCCCAAAAGCAGCTTCTTGACAGGGAGATACGGAGGCTACAGCTCAGTCAAAAAAAAGAAATATGGCTATCTTTTCAGGTGGTGCATGAGGACATCGGACTTTCATACTTGGGCAATTAAGAGAGGCGCTTTTTGCAACCGGCAAGTCCCAACCTTGGCCTTGAAAAGACTCGATCGCGTACTGCAACAGCAGGCTTATAGAGATTATTTTCAAAAACTCTCTGCGGCCAATACGAAATATAGTAAGGATTAAATAAACCTTAAAATCATCACAGGATGGAAAGGAGGTGTAATAACGGCCATCTATTTTTCATCTCTTTTACTTTGTCACCAAAATCAGTCAGCCGTGTGATTCGGTAACTTTGCTGAAAGAATTCCAGATTTGCATCCCCGCAGCTGAAGGCACTTTTGACCTTACATGGAGACTGGGAAAATAATAACGATAGGTGTGATTTTGATCATTCATAATTGAGAAGGAAATATCTCATGTTTGCTGCAGATCATCTGTTTCACTCATTATCTTTCATATCTTAGCTGGTATTTTCATGTTTAATTTGGAGATTGCATGGCCCCGGTTCAAAATGCGAGCTTGGTTCTGAATCCCATGGACTTTGCAGCTGAGTCCCAGCCACAGGAACACCATTTTCCAATTACAAAGCGTACGGCTCGGGTGTAAATCCTAGTGCATATTCTACACTGAAAGTCACAATGTTAGCAAAGCACCCAGAAACCTCTGAAGATCTCTGGCAAAAACCTGATGAGTTTGTGGTAAAAACAATCAGAAACGTTTTCTGCCTTTAAAACGCGACTGTGCTACACTATCGGGGTAATCTGTTCTTTTGAATTTGGTACCTTAATGGGCTGCAAGGGCCAAAGTATTTGACAGACACGAACTCTTCTGCTGCTCCCCTTTGTAAAGCTTCAGCCTTTTTTCCCCCAGCTCTGCAGGAACACAGCCCATAATGTCTGGAATGTTTTGATCTTATCTGAAGTTTTTAATAACTTTCTTTTTTTCTACATGACATATTTTACATTTCTGATTGCAAAACTCACTTTGCAGCTGTTTATTCCCTCCTCACTCCAGAGGCTCCAGGTCCTCAAAGGACAGCAATGGAGGTGCCAGCTCCCAGCAGCAGCCCCAAGGCACCCCCGGCTTCATCCCCAGAGGAAGAGGAGGCAGAGCCAGGCCATATCAGGACTTGAAAACATGAGTGTGTGTATGTAGAAAGCTACACCAAACTATTATGTCAATACGGCATGGTGGGGTGGGGATTTTAGTTTTATGGTGGGACAGCAGGAATAAGCTTATAAATCTAAGGCCCAGGGTCAACGCTTAAGAAGCGATTACCTCTAAGCTTTACTTACATGTTCTATTTTGACCCAACAATTTACAACATATTTCTGGAAAAGGGAACAGTCCCCGCTCATTCCTGCAGGCAGGGGGCACGTGGTGAGCTGCACCATCCCGAGGTGCCAGGGGCTGACCCGAAAGGAGAGGCGGCAAGTTCCCCAGATTAATCTGCTCAGCTTTGGGCCCACAGTGTTTCTGGCTGGCGACACAGGTTTTCGTGCGGTCCCGTCGCCTATCGTCCAGCTCGTCATGACCCTGGCCCTAACAGCTTCACCTCCAGCCAAGATCCATGTGGGCTCCTTCCAAAACAAACCCAGACGAGGTTTCTCTGAAGCGATGTTGTTCTGAACCAAGCGAGATGCGGCTCCGTTTCCACCCACAGAGTAACCCAAAGAGCAGGAACGTGCATGCACCAAGCGCTCCGTCTGCCAAAAGGGAGCCCAAAAGCTTCGATCAAGAGAGGGAAATTGTGCAGAAATTCCAAAGACACCCCAATAATTAGCAAACTACATCTGCAAATCTGCACACCCCCCATTTTTTCGGAGGACGTAAGTTATGGGTGCCATTGTAGCTTAAAACATAGCCTGTGTGCTTCCAGCTGTAGCACAAAATGAGGTTGTAAAAGAAGAATAACCTTATAACACCACGGTGTTACTTCAGGAATGAGATTCTTCATACACAGCATCAGAAGGGATCATCAAAACATTACGACAGCTACTAAAATGGGATTCCTGTTAAGAGGTTCACTTACATTCGTACATAAAAGCTGCATATTTAAAGTGGGCTTGTTAACACCCGCAGTTATTTTCCTGATGCAGAGGCATTCAGAGAGCGTCTTTTTTCACATTGGTAACAAAACAACTATTTTAAATAATCCTAAATGCATTATTTAATAGTTAGCAGCAGAGATGAAGCAGCAGCACACGTGGCCTGTTTGATTTTGTGCTCTAGTGGTAAAGGAAGATACAACAGCGTGTTTGGACACAAGAACCTGAATGCTTGAGGCCTCCAGCTGCAGAGTTTCAGTGTGGGCCAGAGATCACCCGCACTCGGTTCACCCAAAAACCCCACCAGAGGGAGATTTCCACCCTGCACTCACAAATAGCAAGCAACTCCCTGCGACCAAGATGATGTTACGCTAAACCCCCTTTTTAGCACACAAGAGGAGTGCTCTCAAACTCTGCAATCCCCAGCACATGTCCTAGAAGGAAAGAAAGTCAAAAGCTTGCATCAGGAAAGCACACCCGTGTATAAAGGAGGGTGAATGTAGCCATAAAAAGGAGCGTGGGTGTATTTATGTGTATTTTCATCTTGGGCTGAGGGGCGCATGAGAGAAAACAGAGCGGGATCGGGTCCCAAGAAGTCTCCTCTTTGAGGACACACGGCGTGGTATCACCAGCGCCTCTCAGCCAATGTTGGCCAACAGTCACTGTGTGGTTGCCAAGCAGAAGTTTGCCACGTCCAACTGTCACCGCAAAGCCACCTTGAAGAGGCGTTATCATCACTCCTGCGCTGATCCACCACAACCGCGAACGGGAACCGGGGCCGGAGCTCGCACATGTGAGTGACAGACAACCCTGGTGCCGCCGATAAGGAGCACAACAGACAGCGCTGCCTGCTTATCACTGCTGCGATCCCGCAAATGGACATTCCCCGCAGGAAAAATTACCCCAGTTTATGGCTTTATAGCATGCCAATTACCGGGTTTTATTAAAAATACTGAGAATACAGAAACGCATTTCATTACGTCTCTAAATTTACTACAGTACGAAAGCACAACGGAAAGCCACAAAATCACTTGCGCATCTCACAGAATTGATACTGACCTAAAACATCAAGAAAAACTCAGTTCCCAAGGCATAGATTTCCCCTGTCACTAGATTTCTCTTGATATTGAAGCAGGCAAATAAAACCTGGGGAAAGGAGAGCACTGCAGCAGACAAAAGCGCTATACGTGCTGCAGACAGGGCTCGCCATATGGGAAAACACTTACCCAGTCTTCTAGCTGCATGGCTTAGCCAGGGCTGCTGCACAAACTTCTCATTAATACGGCCAAGTTTTAGCATGAACTTACTGAAATGTGATGAGATACAGGGCGGGAACCTTTTTTTTTTTTTCCTTATTTCATAATGACTGCATAATATTGACCTTAGTAATTACAGGCTGGAAAAGCGAACTTTGAGGTAATGGCACCATATTGATTTTGTCAAGGTGAAAGCACAAAAGTACTTTTATGCCGAAGAAAGGTTCTGGTTACAGCGTTTGAAAGACCTGGGGAAAACAGTGTCCTGAGAAATGTATTCTTCATTCTCCTGAGCACACACCTTGCTGCCGTACTCAGAAACCCCAATACTGAACAACCCGATAAAGCCTCCTCTGTCGTGCCCCCTTCCACTCAACACTTTGCAGAGCCAGAGTCCACTCTAACGGGTCAAAGGCAATTTAACTTATTAAAATACTTTATTCGCCATGTAATACATCAGTGAATTAATAGATTATTCACCAATACATTCCGAACTATTTAGCCAGCTGTATGAAATGTTTCTAATGCACTCACTGACATTTTTTTAATTACACAAATACTTTGGGTCGCAAATAACTGCTCGGTATTTGGCAAGCGTCACAAATTATATAGAGTTAATGATATTCAGGTTGGTGTGTGGGTTATAAATAACTGTGATAGAGCTGTGATATCAACGCTGACAGAATTTGAGTGGAAATCAACATTTTCCTATACTGAAGAAACTGAGAGCTATGAACAGAAACGCTGCCTCCAGAAATGTAACTGGAAATTAATAAATTGTGGATGTGCACGATGTGACTTCTTATTCTAACACAGGACATATTTTTGCCTTCGATTCTTATTAATTTCATGTTTTGCCTTAATTTGTACTTTATTTGAGAACTGTTCTCATTCCTCTTTTTTTGAAGTACTGTTTAAGTAACTGGCTTTAGGAGTTTTTCACAGCCAGAGCATCCATAGGTTGATATTTGCATGGGAATCCCAAATTTTAAGTATCAAAACTCAAAGCTGTGTACAGATCTGGGTGAGCGGTCCCATTCTGCTGACCTGGAGACCCAGCAGGGAGCCAAGCCCTGGGGCTGTGGGAGGTGGAGGACCTCAGCACCCAAAGTCTGAACAAAAAAGTCTGAAAGTTAGGGCTCTAACACCCTGCAGTCGTCTGCATTCATTCAAAGGCGATTTGCTTTGTAATAAAATTAAATGTAAAATTCTAACACATTACAGAGCTTGTGCTTTTCTTCGTGAAGTCAATCCAGGTTTGCCTCAGTCAAACCAAGTCAAAAACTGGTTTCAGGCTGTGCCTTTCGCAAAGACAGCCCCTACCATCTGCTTGGGGTGCGGCTACCCAGCCTCCTTCCCTGAAATTCCCCGAAGGAGCAACCTGACTATCACACCTGTTTATCACGACAACTCCCTTTAACCGGTCCTTCTGTTCCCCTGTCCTGACTGTTAGCTCTGTTAGCTTCCTGCAGCCGGCAAGGGCAACGTCACCGCTCCCCCCGTACACCGGGGGAAGAGGCTGAAATTTGGAGCCACAGGGGTGTCACCAGGTGTGGACGAGGTGATCCAAGTCAGTGCAAGTCACCAGGCTTTGTGGGTGTGCGGAGGCGTGAGGAAATTCAGCAGAACAACACCGGTCCTCCACTTACATCCACCAGCCGTGCCTGCAGGGACTGTTTCCCATGCGATGGTATGTGGTAAAATACAAAAACAACAACAATAAAAGCACCAACGGAACAAAGTAAGATGAAAAACCTAAAGGAAAATGGGTATATTTTGTGAAAGAACTATTACTAAATGTGAGCCCAATGGAAAAAAATAAAAAATAGTAATTAAAAAGAGCATATTCTTCAGCAGGGGAAGTTTCTCCTGTAAATCAGCAGCGAATTGGTTACTAAATGACTAAAATCAGGTGGTGGATTATTGGAAACGAACCCTTTGGCCCAGGAAATATTTAAAGGGTGAGTGTCACGAGGATGGAGCCAGGCTCTTCTCGGTGACAAACAATGACAGGACAAGGGGTAACGGACACAAACTGGAACACAGGAGGTTCCACTTCAATTTGAGAAGAAACTTCTTCTCAGTGAGGGTGACAGAGCACTGGCCCAGGCTGCCCAGAGAGGTTGTGGAGTCTCCTTCTCTGCAGACATTCAAACCCCGCCTGGACGCCTTCCTGTGCAGCCTCATCTGGGTGTTCCTGCTCCGGCAGGGGGATTGGACTGGATGAGCTTTTGAGGTCCCTTCCAATCCCTAACGGTCTGGGATTCTGTGATTCTGTGAAAAGCCAACGGCAAAACCCCATTGGTTTCGGCAGGACAGGGCTGTCTCTCCGGACTCAGCAGTCAATCACGCAGAGTTGGCAACGGCGTCTGAATGTCCCCATTCGTTATCGGACCCCAGAAGTCCACATTCATTTGCTTCATCTGCGCCCGTGACCAGAACTTTTCTCTACTTTTTTTTGACAAAGAGGTGCAAATAAGCGGAGTGGGTTCAATCTTTCAACCCAAGCCACACAAGTGACAGCTTTGCTCTTTCTCCCAAGCGTTTCAGAGGCCGTTTTCCCCCTGAAAGGCGCGAGCAGCCTGAGCGCTAACAGGGCGTTGTGTTTACAAGCAGAGGGGAACTAAGCCCTTAGTGTTGTTGCATATTTGCAACAAATTGGGATGGGAAGAAGGTTTGTTGGAAGAGGAAGACGGTGAGAAATGGTGGAAGAGAAGAAAAAAATCAGGTCCTTGGAGGCCACGAAGTACACACAGTCCTCGTTCTGCTTGGGTTTTGCACAGAAAAGCTTTGGCGAGGAACAATCGCGTTGAACTGCAGATACTTAATATTATAAATACTACATGGCGGTAGAGCGATCTCATTTAAACAACTTTTTGGGAGCAACCCTTCAGAATTTTAAGTGCTTGGAAGTTCTTGGATGACAGAGCTGCTATTTATGCCTCGTCTTTTTATCGGAAAGCCAAAATGGGTCCAAATAAATAAAAGGAGAATGCAAGCGTAACAACGTAGAAAGGAGGCAGCATGCACCCACGCCGAAAAACAATAAACAGGGTTGCAATAGTGGAGCGTACGATGGGCAAGATACTATTAATGGTGAGCCTGAAGCCCATCACTTAGATTAAATATGAGATGGAAACGGCCCCACATTGATACAAGGCTGAGTAAACAAGCGGCACAAGCGGTAGCGGGTGTATTTGTCCAGTCACACATTAGTGCAATACACAAAATGGGACCCAGTGAACACTTCAAGTGAGAATTTGTGACCTGTTAGTATCCCCCAAATGCCCGTAGACCATTATTCTCCCTTTTAACCTTAATTTTTATTCTCTCGCTCAATTTCTGCTCTGCTTCTCCCATCATAGCCCGCGTTACCTCCGCTGACAGCCGGAGCGGGCCAAAGTAGCACAGATGGGGCGACTGCAGCTGCGTCTCACCTGCCAGACTGCCAAAACCCACCGGGACCCTTCCCCACTCCCTTTATGGCTGTCTCCGTGCATTTGCAACAGCGCCTTTCCCCAGGTCTTGATTGAACGTGGCACCGGTGCCGCCGCTAATAAGTCGCAGCTCCGCGACATGCTTCTGAACCCAAGACGGGCCTCCCCAAAAAGTGTACCTTGAGCACGCCGCTACAGGCTCTGATTTAAAGCAATTCAATACGGCCGGCTCCCCAAAGGCTGCGCGCCCCGTCGGGACAAAGAATACCTCAGTGCAACTCAACAGCAAGCCCTGCTGGATTGAATTGCAGCGCCGGTGAGCTCCGCATTTGATCCGGGGTCGCCTTTGTCGGGGAGCGGAGCGGGCGCAGGTGGCGGCGCGAGGGGGTTTGGGGGCGACGGGAACAATGCGCGGCGAGCTGAGCGCGCCAAAACTCCCCTCGTAAAAAGTTGCTCGCTTCGGAAGAAACTTGGCAAGTTTCCCCGGGGGCCCAATTTTTTTTTAATTTCCAAAGCCTGAACCTCCCTTCCTTTGTTTATTCTTCAATTTTGGTGCCTAAAAAATCAAGGGGGCGGGGCAAGGGGGGGCTCAGTTTTTCCATCGCCGGCTTTGCGGGCTGCAAAGAAGCGTCCTGCTGCCACCTGAGCAGGGGGATGGGGCGGGCAGCGAGATGCCTGCGCGCTCTCGCTTACTTCCACAAATAATCCCACCTGCAAACGGAGAAGTCGAGTCTCAAATATCAGGCCCTCAGGTTCAGGGAGCTTTGGAAATGAAGCTGTGTCAGATTTATGGCTCCGGTGCGCGCAGGGAGGGAGGAAACTGTGGCCATTTTGAGCGAGTCCTAACCCCGCAGCTTTGCGATCTGAACCGCGGGCTCCACTTTGGAGATCAGAGCGCAGGAACTTTTTGTGAGAGCACCCGCCGAAAAATCTGCATTACCTCTGTGAGGCAAAGCAGACGCACAACACATGTCTCCCGAAAGCACGGCTGCCTTCCCCGGCCCCAAAAATGCAGCTATCACCGCCGGATTCATTAAAAGCCATCAAGCAAAGGAGAGTCCCCACGTTTACACCGTCCCCAAACTGGTTCCTGTTAAAAAAGAAGACAATTACGGCAGACTGCACGCCCTGCACTTTGGATGCAGTTACAGATTTTGCTGGCTTCTACACCAAAACTTCCCATGCTGTGTTTACTGAGTTGAATATAATCTTTTTTTTTTTCATCCTACCTTAATTTCAATATTTAGAATAGCTTAATTATATCTGATATCTATGAAATGTTACATTGCTGCCATGGATACTGTACTCGTTTTAGGCTTTGCCCACGACCCAAAATGTAACTAAAGATTAATAGAACGCCGAGATATTTTTGGCCGCAAATGAAACTTAATGAATAAACATTCAAATGAATTACCCCAATAATGAAACAAAACACCATTAATGCCGGAATTATGCTAAACGCTCCGCTTCTCTTACGCCTCATGCAAATACTGGGGAAAAAGAAACTATAGCGGTGCACGGCATTAAACAAAACCCTTCCCAAACCACACCCAGCAAACAAAAAAGCCGGTGGCTTGTCAGTCAGAGTGTCTAACGATGGCATATGGGGAAAGGTTTCAGTCTGCTATCTCCAGACTCATCTCATGGCCCGGGTTCAACTCGACCGGAGACAAAGGCCCGACTCATTGGAAACGGAGGCCGCGCGCTGCCTCGGTCAGCGCCGCGCGCACGGGCCCGCGTCCGGCTGCGAGGCAAAACTGCCGGGAACGGCTTCGCAGGGCTGCGGAGTTTGCAGAGAGCTGAAAAAGAAGCAGCCTGAAGGTTAAAGCTGGCGAGCCGGGATGGCATACTTGGCTGCGGATGGAGCCAGGTGGCCTGGGCATATTGGCAAACAACTGGCACGGAGCCCAATGCATATGGCTTGGATTGCTTTGCTCTTCCCATGAAGCCTCCTCAGACTCTTGAGCAAGCATTCATTTTAGAGTGAAATGCGGCCAAGTGGTAAAGAAAAATCTTCCCCCCCTTCCTTAATCCATGGCGTGTAACCTTTTCCTTTAAATAATGAAGAGATAACTATATTGAAATAAACTAATTATGTTTTTTTAATGAATTCTTACAGAAAAGTGACACCTCCCCCCGGCCTTTCGCTCAGTGGATCTGCCCTGACTTTCGTTAACTCCTGAAGTACCAAACGCGCCATTGTTTCCACACGTACTCCTTTGGAGGGGTAGCCACTCAATACGGTATTGGAGCTCTTAGCACACCATAAGTTGCGTTTCACCGAGACACCGGGTAGTGGTGTCCTGCGCTGCTGCCACTGCACAGAAGCCACGGCAGATGTTCAGGGTTTCTCTCAGTTTCGCGGTTACTCTGCGCTTTAGGCCTTTACGAAATGCTAAATGACATTTTACTCTTGAAAAGTGCTTTCTCTTAAAAAAAACCTTAAAGCCCAGTCCCAACAGCCATTTAAAAATGCAGAAAATCCACGCGAAGCACTCGACGCGTACTCCAGAGCGAGTCGATGGTGGAGCACCAACCCTGCAGTGCGAGTCTTTGTGCTAAGGCGAGGGTAAATACGGCATTAAACATTCACAACTGCTGTGGGGAAAGGCCTCAACATATTTAAACAATTAACACATGCCCAACTCTAAGCCGGTGCTTACATGCCACTGGCTCCACTCTGCGACAAAGGTAACTTCTTCTAAATTAAAAGCAATGGGACTTGTGTGCAGAGCTCGGTAAACGCCAAACTGAAGCGTCAGTTCATAAGAACTAAGAAATAATTCTCCTCAGTCCCGGAAAAAAATGTGTTTGCTCACCCCCGTCCCACTGAAACCCCTTTCTGTCTCACTAACAGGACTTGAAGTTTCAAGCGCTGTGAGCTAAACGAAGACAATAACCTAAGTTTCATTTTAATGGACTCTTAATTCCATTTCTCTTAAAAAATGTGCAAAAAGAGCCCAAAACTTTTACAAAACCTGTTTAAGAGCCAAGAGCGAGTTACCCTTAATGTGTCACCCACAGGTAATTCTGCATCCCTAATAAATACACTTGATACTAATATATTTTAATTAAAATCAAGGCCTTGTTAACATTTTAAAGGCAAGCATGTCACCTGCTCGTAAAAGTAAGTTCTAACAATCCAGGTTTTGCAATCCTCATCTCCAAAAGGACACACACTCACAGCAGGCAGGGATTCGGAGCTGACTTCAGCCCAGATCTCCAGACACCACCTCCATTCAACCATTTAATCTCCCCATCATTTTGGGTTTTTGATAGGGCTCCCTTCCCTCTAGTCTTTGCTTGTTTTGTATATTTGAAGTATGAAATCATCAGGTCAAGGAGTAATTTACTTATATAGATTCTTATTTATATAATGTCTACATACAAGGAGGACCTGACCTTCACCAGAACCCCTATAAGCCATCATAATATAAATAGCGTACATTATTTACTTAACTTCCTTGCTTCAGTTTCTTTAAGGGGGGGAATAATATTTACAGGGATGTTGTGAGGATTAGCTCATTACTTCAAGAGCCTTGGAGATGAAACATGCCATGTAAATGAGAAATATCAAGTATCAGCGGCACTGATGAAATTATCATCACCATTGTTAAGGGTGGCGTTGGAGGGTAAAATTGGGAGAGACACGTGTCCTTCTGCAAGAGGACCTTGCTGTAGGCCGGACCACGCTGACCTTGGCGCCATCTTTGCCTTCACCTTCCTCATCCCCCTCCTCACTGGCAACGAGCGTGGTTTGGAGCTCTACTCCAACGTCTCCAGGCCAAGTTGGACGTGCTCCAGGCAGAGCCGTCCTCGGCCAAGGGCAACACGTGAAGTGCTCCCAGACACCTCGGATGGCCTGGATGAAGGAGGAGAGGGGGCGGAACAGGCAAATGGGGGATTGCTGCTTGTCCTGCGCGGACTTGGTCGCCCAAGCACTTGATGATTACAAATTTCTCTTGACGGCCTGAACCGGAGGCTCCACTGATGGCAGCAAAGGGGAAACTTGTGCCTTGAATTCCCTGCTGCAGTGAGCTATTAGTATGGATCAGACGTGCTGCTGCAATTTGTACTGGAGCCGCAACATGGCTTCTAACCGCTAGGACGGACCAACACTAATCTGTTCTTCTTGTACTTCCATCACATGGGTAAGAAAGATCAAAAGCAGCCCAAACCCCAGGGACATTGAAATTCCGCGCCCAGATCTGACTGCATTTGGCAAAGGATCTGTGGGCCAGATCTTCCCTGAGTTCAGCGGCGCTGCTTCATGTAATGATTTGGACCTCATTACTGGGGCAAATCAGGCCTCAGAGTCCTCCCACCATCGAGGCTGAAATCTGATGGGGATGCGGTGCTTTGGCCTAAAACGCGCTTTCCACCTGGGGAATCGTCACAACATCGTGCAAACCTGAATGAAAGACTCGCTCAAAATCAGACTGCTGAGGCCTGGTCTACCTGGCAAAGGGCACAAGAGGCTCGGGCAGGGTCGGCCAGAGCCGGATTTGGGAGCGGGAGCAATCTGCGCGGCAGAGGCACACGCGAGAGCCGTGGGTGATCTCATTTCCAGTAGTGAAGTGAAGTAAGTGCCTAAGTATGCAGGAGTGGGGCCCTGGAAACCATGGAGAAAACTGGGTTTCTCTTTTTATTGCGGACAACTGCAACGCCTGCGGACTGCTGCGGCAATGCTGCTTTTCCCCAGAGGACGATCTGGTCCTGGGATTTGCCATTTTCTTAATGTAGAAATGGCTTTGTAAGGAACTTTTCATTAAAAATAAAGACTTGGGGGGAAAAGGAAAAAAAAAAAAGGTTAAAAATATTGCCTGAGTAAATACACAGATTTAAAGCATATGGGTAAAAATAAGTGTTACTATAAACAAGAAGCGTGTTTTTCAAAAAAGAATTTTGCAAAAAGATAAACTTTTTCTAACTGTATTTTGATTAAAGTTTTGAAGCTATTTATTGTAAGTAATTGCTTTTCCTCAAGGAAAAACAGATGTATAGATGCAGGAGTCTGTTTCTTCTTCTCCTTTGTGCGAAAGTACGCACGAAAAGTGCTTCTATAAAAGAAAATGCAAGAGCTGGAATAGTTTATGTCATTGTAAAGATAACAATAAATTAGTGCTTACTGTAGAAGTGCAGGAGACAGCTTCTCCTGCCCGTCCTCACGCAGGCAAACTTTCTGCATCCTCCCAGATTTAACATGTAGAAAATTATAGAGTAAAGACTCAGAAGTTTGGTGTTTGTGTTCTTTTAAAAAAAAAAAATCACACTTTTTTTTTTTTAAATTGAAATATTTTAAAATATACAGATTGAGGTCCGGGGCTGAAATATTCTTTGTCCCTATCAGTCTTTTTTAGGTTTTTAGAAAACTTCTCTGGCTCCTACAGAAAGCAACGGCGCTTGTGGACCTTGGCTGCGGCAGCACCCGGCCCCGCAGCTCATCCACCTTTTTCTCCGAGACAAAAGACCGTAAAGAAGGCCAAAAGCTCAGCGCTTTGATACCGTTCCCAACCATATGGGAACGCACGGCTTCGCGAAACTGCATTTAACAGATGTTTAAAGAAAGACAACTAACAGATCCAGAATGGAGTAATGAGGAAAAAAGACAACGTACATAAATTCAGCTGCGTGTCTCTTTATAGCACTACCAATGCCCCGGAGACAAAATGCAAATGAGTCTACTTATTTGCAATATGACGCTCTCCATTTTATATTTAATATTTGAGGTCATTACTACAACTGATTTTCTTCCAAAGCGCTTTCTCCTGGCACCTAAACGGAGGGAGATTTACGCGGCCGGCAGCGTTTTGCGCTCTGTCGGTTCGGAGAGTTGGGAAAAACGCCTTGGCGATCCATTTCGGATTGCAAAAGTAAGGGAAGAGGCCCCGCGCAGGCACAACCCAGCGTCCTGGAAACATCTTTCTTGTTTGTTTTTTTTTTTTTGCCTTCATTTCGCAACTTCTGAGCCCCAAATTTGAGTCGCAGCGAGTTTGGGAGCCCAAAGACCAACTGTTCAGTTTAGCAAACCAACAATGTCTGCTCATTTTGTCCCAATCTTTTCAGCTTAAATATTCACAATGTGCCATTATTACTGAATCATTATCTGCCTTTAGCTCTGACAACAGCATCATAAGGGCTATGAAAGGCTCCTTTCTTCTCATGATTAGTCTCTAAAACATTTCCTCATCTTACAGTGCTTTGCAGCTTCCCAGAATGCACCGCTCAATTACAGTGCTGAAATTAACTGTATGCCACTCTTATTTATTGATAAAAGAATAATCAAGTGCTCCAGCCCATAGCCCGCTTTGGCCACAGGTTTTATATCAAGTTTCAAGTAATGCGGCTTTTTTAACTCTTTGAATCCTCTTATAAATGGGTGGCATTGTCTGCGGCGCGGTGACAACATTGTGCCGCTCGCTGCGGCGCGCGAGATAAAGCGCCCTTCATTGGCGTGGGGTAATCTTGTTGAAAATGGGCTGACACTTTAAAAATTAATCTTGAAAAGGAAGAGTTTGTTTGGGGTTTGTTGGTTTTTTGTTGGGTTGTTTTTTTTTTAGCGCCAGGCTTGATTGGGCTCCAAGGAAATCAGATGTCAATAAAACCAAGATACACAACTTGCGAAAACTTCGGTCTGGAAGTCATAGGCGTTAAAAGACACTGCCGGATGCGTTGCCAAGGGTTATTTCAGCCGGAGAGGAGAACTGGGAGACTCCTCACATCTCCCTCCTTGGGGTGCTCCTCGCGTGGACCCCGTTAATCGCTCAGGAAGGGAACGCTTTGGCTCTCTCCTCAGAATGTGACATTAAATTGTGATTTAGCAGATAAGGCGCACAAAGCAAACTGTCCCCAGACAATGAGCCAAAATTCCCGTCCACTTCAAAGCCAGCGCGCTCGGGCTTCCAGCTCCTCTCACTTCTAGCGAAGCAGAAAGGGTTTCCTCTCCAATACCAACGAATAAAGTGTAATTGGGCTACAGCTTGGTCCAGCGCAAGAACAAAAATAAAAACACTTCTGAAACCTCAAAGATACTCGCTAAGCCGTGTATACATTAATCATTTATACCACATGATTATTGTTCATTATTTGGGCAATAACAAATGGAAGGGTGTGGGGGTTAGTGTGGGTTTTAACAAACCACATTCTATTTAAGCAAAGCCAACTATTAAAGAAAGACCTAACTTGCCAAACCAAGATAAATATATGCCATTATTATGATCACATAAAAGCTACTACTCTCGGCATTACAATTTCTCTTATAATTGGTACTATTATAATTAAATGAATGCATATGTTTACAGCTCTTCTTTGAATGGTAAAGTGATTTAGCAGTGATGGTGTCTCCAATTTCTTTTAACTGTACTGGCAAATTTCACTTAAACAGTGGTCTAAATACCACACTGCCACAATAAATTAGTAAAGCATCTAGTAAAGTCTGTAGATGCTTTTACTGAGTTTAAATGCTTCAGAACAGAACAGCCACTCACCCTTTGGTATGTCCAGGTAAAAGGAAGAAAGAAAGAAAGAAAGAAAGAAAGAAAGAAAGAAAGAAAGAAAGAAACTACTCAGATGGAATAAAGTATTGTAAAATTCTTACATGAAATATGTATTTGAAATATGAATATGTGAGCAGTCTTTTTTTTTTCAGATAATCAATTTCTGTATCTATCTACTATAAGATTTAAGAAAGAAAGAAAGAAAGAAAGAAAGAAAGAAAGAAAGAAAGAAAGAAAGAAAGAAAGAAAGAAAGAAAGAAAGAAAGAAAGAAAGAAAGAAAGAAAGAAAGAAAGAAAGAAAGAAAGAAAGAAAGAAAGAAACTACTCAGATGGAATAAAGTATTGTAAAATTCTTACATGAAATATGTATTTGAAATATGAATATGTGAGCAGTCTTTTTTTTTTCAGATAATCAATTTCTGTATCTATCTACTATAAGAATTTGTATGGTCTCCATCAGCACAGCATCCAACACCTTGGGTTATGGAGTGAGCCTCGAGTCCCGTGGATTGCCCAAGCGTCTTCCATGTCCCAAACGCAGGCACAGGGGCTCCTCCAGCCCCGTGGCTACGATGGGACTCGTGGTTGGACACTCAAAGTGGCCCTCTCGCTCCCCAGGCATCATCAGCACGGCCCATGACAGCCACGGTTGGTAAGGAACCTACCTGGAGGAGCCACTTTGGAGTCTGAGTTTGACCCAGTTTGTAAACAGTTGGGAAAATTGGGGTTAATTCAGGATTGTCCTCTCTCAATTTTATAGTTCCTGCGAGCTGCGCGGTCACCCGTGAACCTGCAGATGTTTCAGTTTGGGTTTGAGATGCTAAAACACTGAAGTTCTCAGGCAAAACCCGAATTTGCTGACCCCGAAGGAGCGATGGTTGAGAGACAAAAGGAGAAGGCGCGCAGGCTGTGCACAAAACCAGGAACCAAAAACGGTTCATGGCAGCGTTTCAGCACGAACAGAGCAGCAGAAAAACCTGCTGTGGTTCCCTCAATCCAGGTGAATAAAACCAGCAGCCCTTGTAAAACCTGTGGGGTTTGGGCCGTTACCCCAGAGGCCTCAGAGAAGGCAAAGAAGACAGAAGAAAACAGGATTCTCTGTTTTTTCAACTCTTTCTACTAAGCCTGGCCAGTAATTCTATTAGGAAAAATAAGGCAAGCTGTAATGTTTGAGTTTAATAAACGAAACGCAGCAAATATGTGAACAGAACTTCTGACTTAATATTCTTCAACAGATGTTTTATAAAGTACAGATTTAAAAGATTTGCCTGTCTTATTGTTCTGGCTGTTGCCGTGTTATATGGCTGCATTTTCGGTCCCAGATTTTCCCAGCTGTAACGGTTAAATAGCGAGGGGTACAAGCCTGGATACCGTAGGCAAAATGCCCAAAATTACTCTCTCCCATGAAAAAACACCCCGGTATAAAGGCGGCGATGAGAAGGTGGAGTTAATCCTTTTGGCAAAGGAATAATGTCCATACTCTTGAAAATGGCTATGGCCATTTTAATGCGCGGTATTTTACGAATGATCTTCAACTGCGCTGCCAATTAGCAGAGCCTTAAAAATACCTCGCTTATGCAGGCCCGATAAGTCCCTTTCTTAACCTTTCGCTGACCTCTCTTGTTTTTGCCGTGCTCATAAACCAGCATATGAACTACCAAAGAGAACGGCCCTGAACATCGATTCGAATGTTATAGATTAAAAAAAAAAAGGGGGGGAAAAATTGAATAAAAAGGGAAAAAAAAAAGGGAGAAAGGAATGAAAGCCAGCTGGCCAGCCAACTTTTCAAAAACCATAAGCAGAAAACATGCTCTTCTAATTGGACAGAGAAGACAAGATCTGGAAAAGGTGCAATTTTATGACCGCAGCAGCGGTTCGCAGAGCCTCCACTCTTTTCAAAGGCCGGGTTTGATGGGACATCTGGAGAGGGCTCTGGCGAGGTGCTGGGGACCGGGGCTCCCGTTGATCTGGCACCAGGCCTTGCAGAGCCAGGCTCTCTCCAGACATTAATGCATTAAATCTTTCACTCCAAAGCATACAGAGAAAGGATATTTTGACTTTTACCCAAGAGAAAGAAGGCGCAGTGCAGGTATTTGCTCCACAGAAAGTCAGGAATGAAAGGGCTGATGAGAGCAGGCTGCTATGCCAGCCGATCTAAGGCTATTGAGTTTTTCAAACACACCTAAAATAGACTCTGCTATATTTCATTTGAAACTGTGTGTATTCAAACATATGGCAAAGGGAAGAGATATATGCAAAGGCTTAGGCGCATGCAGCGTTTAGCATCTACTTTCAAAATATATCTCGCAAGAATTTCGGGAGGGCCCCAAAATAGCAAATATTATTCGCTTGATTATTAACATCTTCTCCTTTTGTACCAGTCAGTTGAAAAGTATGCAATCACCGGGTATTTTTGGTGGCCTCTCAATCATGTCAAAGATCATAAGACAAGCAGATGGTGTACATCTGGGCTCACCCAGAGGTAAGGAAAACATCTCCAGCACAGGTAGGATGACAAAGACGGGCCTGAACACACACCGATCCTTTTGGGCCCATGGAAACGGGATTAACTCCATCTTTCTATTTACCTGTCTGGAGCAAGATGACTGGGGAGGTCCAACAGCAAACAGCGCTCGTGACGTGGAGCGAAAAGAGGCCTCGCGACATCTCCAGCACAGCCTCGGCCGGATTAGGCCGCCCCGGCTCATTGAACGCAGAGTCGGGAAGGGAGCTGGAAATGGAAGAGATTTGCAGGGGGGCAATGGGGGTGAGCCTCCCTGGGGTTTCACCAGGCTGCTCCATGGCATCAATCCCCAGCACAACACCCACATCGACTTGCACTGAGAGCCCGCCCCAACCTCTCGAAAGTTATTTGGGTTGGTTTGGGCCACACAGTCAGAGTTCATCTGAGCAACAAGTCTATGGCCAAAGTCTGCCCCGAAGCGCCACTGCGCCCACTTGCACAAGAGCAAAAACCGCCCTTGGCTTGGCCTCTCCTTACGCTGCTGAAGCTCTGGGGGAGCTTTTAGAAGCAGCCTCAAAAACCAACAGGAATATTATTAGTAAGGGCCTGATGCTGTTCTGCTGTGAAGAGGGCTTATCTGGATATAAGGCATGAAATTAGCAGTATTTATTATTCACACCAGACTCAGCTGTGTCTGCTGTAGCTCCTAACACCAAACCTGAACCCTTTTCTTTTCCATAAAACTGTCCTGAAAGAAACTGATCACCTTGAGACATCCAGAGTCTGTCACTAGAAGTCAAAAAAGTGTTATTTTCCACCATTAAAGCAGTGCTATCATTGACTGCATGGAAGCTGCTATTGTAAATGTTGGGATGCCACTGATTTTGCATACGGACACAACCGAGACGCTCTGCAGCTCACACAGCGCTCGCTGTGGTGCACCCAGGACCTAGATGCCACGCATAGCTCATTTGTTCTTTCTTTTCTTCTTTTCTTTCCTCCTCCTCTCCTCTCTGAAATACCAAAATATCAGATAGCTGATGACAGGGGAGAAACGTTAACAGTGTAGTCTGGGAGTTTTTAACCCTTGCCTTTCATCATCTAACACTTATTCAATCTCCTGGCCCTTGCTTCGCTGCTTCCAACCCTCCCGTACATACCAAGGTGATGACCACAATGTGAGCTTGTGCGCTGCCTGATTACATTTAATTAGATGGATACTTTGTTTGACTGATCTTTGCTGTAGAAAGTACTGGGTTACTTAACCATATCGGTGAAAACACGGCATGTCTGAATGCGATGGACGTGCGACGCTGTTCCACAGTTAAAAGTGCAATAGTTGGCTAAGTTTTAATGTCTCGAGTGAGATACAGAAAGATCTCTTTTAATTGAGTTTGTGCCTCTGGAAAATTCTCTCATTTTGCCCCTTCTACCATTCAGTTTGAGGAAAGTTTAGTTTAGTTTATGCCTCCATGTACGATGCTTGGCCCGCCGACATTCTTAAACAAACATCACTACCTTAAACTACTCTGTTATTCCTTTTTTTTTTTTTTTTCAATTATCTTGCTTAAATTATCTCCTTTTGCCCTGCAGTTAATGAGAGCAAAGCCACGGCGACATACAACCCATTACTTTGAAAAAGTCTATGGGCTGGGTCAGCCTGGCAAAGAAATTCCTCGTAGGGCTCTGCTGGCAAACTGCTCTGCTGTAACTGTACCTTACACAAATAAAAACTGCTTTTGCCAATAAAGTTCATACTAGGTCCCCCAAAGCAACGGGTTGTTTTGACAGAAATGCCTTTAACACTAAGCCTTTTGCCAGTACACAAATGCTGTACACAAAATGACAAATTTAGAAGTAATACATGATGTTATTACTCAAACTAAAGTTTCTGCTGCCGCCACGGTTCAGTTTACATGCTAATTTGAAAGACCGTGCTTATTTCACTTCTCTTTTGGGTTTATCTTTTTTATCTTTCATTGCTTTTTAGTTTATCGTTTGTTCTTCACCCAGACCTTACCACTCGCAACCCAGCTGAAGTCTGTTGTAAAACTTCCAGTTTAATTCAAAGCTCGCAGCCACGTAGGATACTGCTTTTAAAAACCAGCTCCATGTAATTATTATAATCTCGGTGATACCCAGAGCTCAGTTCCCCCTGGTCAATAATTAGTGCGATTGTGGCTTAATACAATTTTCTTTTTTTTCCCTGAAGCAAATACAATCTTTTTAGATCAATTTGTAGATTGTTACCCTAGAGGAGGACAACAATGTAAACAGACGCTTTTTTTAATACCGTATTAACTCATTTAATTTGCACACAGATAAAAGCGTGAAGATATTTCGTTTCGCTGGCGGAGGGGCAGCCTCACACCCAGGTGAGCGGCGCTGCCGCTCCAGAGCAGGCCCAGGCCTGGAATTAATATAATAATAATAATAATAATAACAACAACAACTAAAAGCATGCAAAACCTCTGTGCTGAAAATCAAACCCGCATGCGGCGTTGGTTATTTACGCACTGAAAGGCCCCAACTCTTTGCCGTAGCGCCGCAGCTTTCTGCTTCAGCAGAACTAAGCTGCTTTAACCTGGCAGCCCCGAGGAAAGGGAATCCCTGCGTGGCAATCGGCCACCGCCTCCTCTGCTGGCCGGGGGACAGTGGGCACGGAGGGATGGACCCAGGGTCCTGGCACGGCCATGCTGCCAAACCAGCCCTGGGGAAGCGTTGGCAGCCCGCGGAGAGGCCTGGTTACAAGCTCATCCCTCATCTCGTATGAACCTCCCTAGGGCCGGGCCAGGCCGATCCTCCAGGTCCGCAGCCATCACAGGCACCGTGCCTGGGGATTTCGCAAGTCCGAAGTTCCCCGGAATGGCAGCGCCTGCCAGACCATGGCGGAGCTGGAGGAGGCAGAGGATGCAGTAGCTGAACGCTGAAAGAAGTTTATTAGGAGGGAAGGGAAGGAGAAAGAAGGGCCCAGGAGGAAGGGGCAAAGCTGAAGAGGCCTAGTGTGGGCTCTGGTACCCAACTGCTAACCCCAGAGCAGTGCATGTAAGGCACTTTTACCACCAAACCTTGCTCCTCGTACACTGTGCAACTGAAGTCCCTCAGCCCTGTTTCGGTCAGGTTCCTGCCCCTTACACCCTCGCTGTGGGGTAAAGGAGGATGACAACCGGGCAAAATTCACTTTGCCCAGTGTGAAGGCTCCCTCAGGCAACGGCAGAGGAACCCAAGAGTCAGCCACAATCCCATCCTTCATCTGCCTGCGAGGCAGGTACCTGTGCTGCGAGGGTATGGACGAGGGCAGTGACTTGCCGAAAATGCAACCTTACAAAAACATTGTATCCATAAGAAGAAGACAGGGCATGACTGTACTTAACACAGTGAGAAACGTGTTGTGCTGACCCCTTTTTCCATTGCCACTTCCCTACTCCTCTACGTACACGTTTCTAATAACAGTTCTTAGTTTAACGACTGGGGGCAGGTGGAGAGCAGACTTTTTATTACTCAACGTACATGAGAAGGTTGTGATGAACAAAAGGGAAAAGAAGGGACCTCCAAAACCAGACTTCTGAATACAAGGGACAGCAAAGCGAAACATATTAACAAGGCAGTGCCACAAAAATGTCGCTTCATTGACGAGGGATTCAGGAGGTACCATCTGGGAACACCTAAAGAGAAGAAGAGTCTGCAAATGCATCTTTGGCTGGACACCTTGCACATGGCAGTCCCCTGACTTACAGCGTAGGTGTGCTACAGAATAAATCTGTTTACAACAAAACTGCAGGACTGCCTGCATGCAGACAGTTTTCTCTATCCTGTTTGAAAAGTACACTTGGTATTCAACGGCTTTTTTTGGGGACACAGTATTCATCAGTCAACTGAAGCACATCATCTTGGATCAGGAATTTCTCCACAGCCAACAACCAATGTAAGAGCTTGAAGGAGTCTCTCTGCTACAGCCATGTGCCTGTTCCCCCCAAATATGTGAGGGCCTGTAATTTAGTCCCAGTTTGCAGGGAGGGAAACTGAGGTGTGAAATTTGGGGTGAGAGAGGGGCTTTGAGGGCACCCGGAGCCCACCCGCACACCTCAGTGCCACACAACCCCAGTCCCAGTACCGAAATCCTCCCCCAGAAAACACGCCCAGGACGTCTGCAGCCAAGGCAACATCTAAAGCCAACTCACTGGTGTCCCCAGCCACTGCCTCCACCACAAGGCCACGTTTCCGCTATAGATTACGCTCAGACCATTAATCTTGAGAAGAGCAGAATTTGCCACTAATGCAATCGGAAACAACGGTAAGAAAGGCTCCCATTAACGAGAGCCAGCTTAATATAACAACCGACTTCTACATTTCTTATCTGAAAATACCTCCCCTGGAAGCTGTGGATACATTACAGGCTTAAAAAGAATTACTAATGCACTAATTCTTGTCAGATTTGTAGCGTCCTAACCCACAGCTGCTTCACCCACTGACCCGGGCAACATTAGTGAGAACTATATAATTGAGTAAATGAGGGCCCGACTGTGCACCGCACACTCGGGCTGTTATTTGGTCCCGGCGTGTGCAAGAGAGACCTGCTCAGGCATTGGGATTATCATTACACAAATTTCCAGGATCTTTAGTCTGAAAATTAAACACTTAGTTTTCTTCTTTGCCATTCTGAGTTTGTACTAATGCAGATTTATGTGCCTACTTTTATGTAGGAAAAGCAGTCGTTCCTCCTGGCATTGCACACACGTGTGAGTGCATCACCCCAGCTCAATTTGGGAGCCTTTGCACGCAGGCGCTGCAGCCCCGCGGTCCCTAAAATAACCGGGTCCGTGCATGGGAAGACCACGAAAACCCAACTCCTCTCCCCGCCACAAGGCAGAAACGGAGCCTCTTCCATGGCAGGAAAGGAGAGAACATCCTGACAAATGCCTGCGTTTTGGACGGGTGACAAAGCTGTCATGGGAAAGCGGCGGCAGCTCCCTTTGGAGACGGGAGGTGGGGAGCGGGATCAGGAAACTTCTGAGCTCTTCTGGCAGCCCAGGTCTGGCGCGGGGCCACCACCGATCCCCCGCTCCTGGCGGCAGAGCGGCGCTCAAACACGAGCAGATTGACACCGAATGCTCGGTGACACAAACTTGGTATTTGCAGACCTGAGCCCGTCGGAGAGGGTGACACAACCCATATTCACCTCCATAATTAGCACAGCCCGCTACCGCCCGGGCTGTTTCTGCACAGACCGAGCCCCAGCTCAGAAAGTCACCTCTCCCAAAAGATCCCAACAGCATGGAGAAATGCCTTGGGGACACGCTGTGACACCCTGAGCTGGCCCTCTGGTGTCCTCCACAGCTCTCGTCCCACACATCATCCACCTCCCTTCATACAGAGACCACGTGGGAAAGGGGCTTTGTGTGTGCACATGGAGAATTGGGAGGAAATTAAACTGGAACGGGGACAGAGACCTTTCCAATCACGGTGCTGCACGTCCCCTCCGTGGGCTCTGTAACCCATGAGCTGCCACACGTTAACCCGATACAGCCCTTCCTTCAGGAGCCACAGCCTCATCCCGCGGGGACACAGTCAACTTCCAGCCTTCTCTGGTCATTGGGACACCTGAGTTTGGCTCTCCATAAAACTGTCAGGATTTCATCTTTCTTACTGAATTATCCTCTGCTTGCAGCTCCGCCAGGTACCTGGCCTCACATCTGCTTTTAGGAGTCTCAACACCAAAACCCACCAGGGCAGAGAGGCAGGAAAGTCCAGAGAGGACATGAGAGCACCTAAACTCGTTGCCTGTCCAGGGGTACGTGCTGCTCACAGCTTGCAGAAGTAGTAATACATACGCCTGGACAGGAATTTTACCCCGGTTTATTGATTAAAAAACCAGACCATTTCTCCTAATTCCTCCAGATTTCAGTGTGTTCATTAATGGTGCTTTGATTCACGACGTTAATGGCA